>NW_007727290.1:103664-104898 GCF_000696425.1 Galeopterus variegatus | reverse complement strand
CGACAGGTATACCTTCGACTTGATGATTTCCATTCCTCTGGGTATATTCCCAGCAGTGGGATAGCTGGATCATATGGTAGATCTATCTGCACTTATTGGAGGAACCTCCATACCATTTTCCATAGAGGCTGCACCATTTTGCAGTCCCACCAACAATGTATGAGAGTTCCATTTTCTCCACAACCTCACCAGCATTTATCATTCACTGTCTTTTGGATATGAGCCATCCTAACTGGGGTGAGATTGTATCTCAGTGTGGGTTTGATTTGCATTTCCCAAATGCTGACTGATGTTGAGCATTTTTTCATATGTCTGTTGGCCATTCATATATCTTCCTTTGAGAAATGCCTGTTTAGCTCTTTTGCCCATTTTTTAATTGGGTTGCTTGTTTTTTTGTTGTAAAGTTGTTTGAGTTCCTTGTATATTCTGGATGTTAATCCTTTGTCAGATATACATTTTGCAAATATATTCTCCTACTCTGTTGGTTGTCTTTCAACTCAGATAATTGTTTCTTTTGCTGTGCAGAAGCTTTTTAGTTCTATATAATCCCATTTGTTTATTTTTCCTTTGGTAGCCCATGCTTTTGGGGTCATATTCATGAAGTCTGTGTCCAGTCCTACTTCATGAAGTGTTTCTCCTATGTTTTTTTTAAGAAGTTTTATTATTTCAGGATGTATATTTAATTCTTCAATCCATTTTGGGTTGATTTTAGCACATGGTGAGAGGTATGGGTCTAGTTTCATTCTCTTGTATATTGATATCCAGTTATCCCAGCACCATTTGCTGAAGAGGCAGTCTCTTCCCCAGTGTATAGGCTTGGTGCCTTTGTCAAAGATCAGATGGCTATAGGTATGTGGGTTGATTTCTGGATTCTCTATTCTATTCCGTAGATCGGTATGTCTGTTTTTATGCCAATACCATGCTGTTCTGGTTATTATAGCTTTGTAGTACAGTTTAAAGTCAGGTAGTGTTATGCGTCCAGCTTTATTTGTTTTGCTCAGAATTGCTTTGGCTATGCGTGGTCTTTTGTTATTCCATATAAATGTCTGGATAGTTCTTTTCATTTCTGAGAAAAATGTCATTGGAACTTTGATGGGGATTGCATTGAATTTGTATATCACTTTGGATAGTATGGACATTTTCACAATGTTGATTCTTCCAATCCAAGAGCACTCTCATACATTGTTGGTGGGACTGCAAAAAGGTGCAGTCTCTATGGAAAATGGTATAGAGG
>NW_007727290.1:51422-103005 GCF_000696425.1 Galeopterus variegatus | reverse complement strand
ATAGAGATTTTTCACATCCTTGGTTAACTCAATTCCTAAGTATTTTATTATTTTGGTGGCTTTTTGATTTCTCTTTCTGCATGTTCATTATTGGAGAATAGAAATGCTACTGATTTTTGTGTGTTGGTTTTGTATCCTGCTACTTTGCTGAAATACTTTATCAACTCCAAGAGTTTTTTTGTTGAGGCTTTAGGCTGTTTGATATATAGGATCATGTCATCTGCAAGCAGGGACAGCTTGACTTCATCTTTTCCAATCTGGATGCCATTTATTTCCTTCTCTTCTCTGATTGCTCTGGCTAGTACTTCCAACACTATGTTGAGTAGGAGTGGTGAGAGTGGGCATCCTTTTCTAGTTCCTGTTTTTAAAGGAAAAGCTTTCAGCTTTTCCCTATTCAGGATGATATTGGCAGTGGATTTATCATACATGGCATTAATTATGTTGAGATAGTGTCCATGTATACCTAACTTACAGAGGGTCTTTGTCATGAATGAGTGTTGAATTTTATCAAATGCTTTTTCAACGTCTATGGAGAAGATCATAAGGTCCTTCTGTATCATTTTATTAATATGGTATATCACATTTATTGACTTGTGTATGTTGAACCAACCTTGCATCCCTGGGATGAATCCCACTTGATTGTGGTGAATAATTTTACATATGTGTTGCTGTATTCTGTTTGCTAGTATTTTAGTGAGGATTTTTGAATCTATATTCATCAAGTATATAGGCCTGTAGTTTTCTTTTTTAGTTGTATCTTTACCTGGTTTTGGTATCAGGATGATGTTTGCTTCATAGAATGAGTTTGGGAGATTTGCATCTGCTTCAATCTTTTGGAATAGTTTGTAAAGAAGTGGTGTCAATTCCTCTTTCAATGTTCAGTAAAATTCTGCTGTGAATCCATCTGGTCCTGGGCTTTTCTTTTTTGGGAGCCTTCTGATAACAGCTTCAATCTCCTTTATTGTTATTTGTTTGTTCAGATTTTCTATGTCTTCTTGGCTCAGTTTTGGGAGCTTGTGTGTGTCCAGAAATTTATCCATTTCCTCCAGATTTTCAAATTTGTTGGCGTATACTTGTTTATAGTAGTCTCGAATGATTCCCTGTATTTCAGATGAATCAGTTGTAATATCACCTTTTTCATTTCTAATTTGTGTTATTTGGATCTTCTCTCTTCTTTAGTTAGCCATGCTAATGGTTTGTTAATTTTATTTATCTTTTCAAAAAAACAACTTTTTGTTTCATTGATCTTTTGTATTGTTTTTTGGGTTTCAATTTCATTAAGTTCTGCTCTGATCTTAATGAGTTTTTTCCATCTGATAACTTTAGGTTTGGATTGTTCTTGTTTTTCTAGTTGTTAGGAAAGTGTTAGGTTGTTCACTTGCCATCTTTCCATTCTTCTGAAGTAAGCATTTAATATGATTAATATCCACCTTAGTATTGCTTTTGCAGTATCCCACAGGTTTTGGTATGATGTATCATTATTTTCATTAGTTTCAATAAATTTTTTGATTTCCTGCTTGATTTCTTGGACCCATATATCATTAAGTAGAATGCTATTTAATTCCCATGTGTTTGTATAGTTTCCAGAATTTCATTCGTTATTGATTTCTANATGAGTTTTTTCCATCTGATAACTTTAGGTTTGGATTGTTCTTGTTTTTCTAGTTGTTAGGAAAGTGTTAGGTTGTTCACTTGCCATCTTTCCATTCTTCTGAAGTAAGCATTTAATATGATTAATATCCACCTTAGTATTGCTTTTGCAGTATCCCACAGGTTTTGGTATGATGTATCATTATTTTCATTAGTTTCAATAAATTTTTTGATTTCCTGCTTGATTTCTTGGACCCATATATCATTAAGTAGAATGCTATTTAATTCCCATGTGTTTGTATAGTTTCCAGAATTTCATTCGTTATTGATTTCTAATTTTAATCCATTGTGGTCTGAGAAAATACATGGGATAATTCCAATTTTTTTGAATTTGTTGAGCCTTGATTTGTGACCTAATATGTGATCTATCCTGGGGAATGATCCATGTGCTGATGAGAAGAATGAATATTCTGAGGTTGTTGGATGGAATGTTCTGTAGATATCTGATAAGTCCAATTGGTCTAGAGTATTGTTTAGATCTTGTGTTTCTCTGCTGATTCTTTGCCTAGATGATCTGTCCAATATTGACAGTGGGGTGTTCAGGTCCCCTGCTATTATGGTAGTAGTGTCTATTTCCTTCTTTAGGTCTAATAGAGTTTGCTTTATAAATCTGGCTGTTCTGACATTGGGTGCATATATATTTATGATTGTTATGTCTCCTAGATGGATCAATCCTTTTATCATTATGTAGTGGCCCTCATTGTCTCTTTTTATGGTTTTTAGTTTAAAGACTATTTTATCAGATATAAGAATAGCTACTCCAGCTCGTTTTTCTTTTCTGTTTGCATGGTAAATCTTTTTCCAACCTTTCATTCTTAGTCTATGTGAGTCTTTATTGGTGAGATGGGTCTCTTGAAGGCAGCATATAGTTGGGTGCTCCTTTTTAATCCAGTCAGCCAGTTTGTGTATTTTGATTAGGGAATTTAAGCTTTTTACATTAAGAGTTGTTATTGAGAAGTGTTGATTTAATCCTAGCATTTTATTGAATATTGTTTGGATGTCTTAGGTGTCTTTTGTTCCTTTCTTTCTGATGTACTGTTTGTTTTCTGTATTTGTTAGTTCCTTGGGTTGTAGATAGCCTTTTTGTTTATTTGTTTTCTCTTCATGAATGCCATTTTTATTATACTAGTGGGTTTTGATTTTTCTTGGGTTTTTATGGCAGTGGTAGTTATTTTTCAGGTACCAACCCAGTACTCCCTTGAGAATTTCTTGTAGGGTGGTTGTGTTGTGGTGATCCCACAGTTTTTGTTTGTCTGAGAAATAAACTATTTGCCCTTCATTTCAGAAGGACAGCCTTGTGGGTTAGAGTATTCTTGGCTAGCAATCTCTGTCTTTTAGTATTTTGAATATTTCATCCCATTCCTTTCTGGCTTTTAGGGTTTGTGATGAAAAGTCTGATGTTAGTCTGATTGGACCTCCTTATAGGTGATTTGACACTTCTTTCTTGCAGCTTTTAAGATTCTCTCTCTGTCTTTGAGTTTTGCAAATTTGACTATAACATGTCTTGGAGAAGACATTTTTGGGTTGAATACATTTGGGGATCTTTGAGCTTCCTGAATCTGAAGATCTGTGTCTTTTCCTATTATCTGGGAAGTTTTCTGCCACTATTTTGTTAAATATATTTTCAATGCAATCTTCTTTTCCCTCCCCTTCTGGAATACCCATGACTCAGATATTTGAGCACTTAAGGTTGTCTGATATCTGTCTTAGATTTTCTTCAATGCTTTTAATTCTTTTTTCTTTTCTTTTGTGGCAGGGCTTTTCACAGCCCACAGGTTTGACACTATTGTCTGACTAAGATGTTGCTGGGGTTGCCAATTTGGCATGGCTACCTCAGTGTCTGCTCAGTTGGCCACTAGTGCCTTGTGTGTGTGGTTGCCTTGGGTCTTGGGCCTCTCCAGGGAGCCACCTCTCTGGTCAGTATGCACTCGGCCGGGATGCTGAGTCACGGAGTGGTACCGCAGGGTGTGTGTTCTCTGCTGAGCTTCCACTTCCCCTGCTGGACATATCCCTGCTTCGCAGGTACTGGGCTGGGCTGCAGGGATGTGCGGAGGCACCACAGAGCACGTGGTCTCTGCGGAGTTTCTGCCTCCTCTTCTGGAGGTCTCCCTGCTCCATGCGCACTGGGCTGGGCTGCTGGATCGCAAGGTGCTGTCACCACAGGGTGTGTGGCCTCTGCGGAGCTTCCGCCTCCCCTGCTGGACGACTCCTGCTCCACGCACACTGGGCTGGGCTGTTGGATTGTGTGGCGGCACCACAGAGTGTGTGGTCTCTGCAGAGCTTCTGCCTCCCTTGCTAGACGTCTCCCTGCTCCATGCACACTGGGCCGGGCTAGGGATGGAGCCGGGTGGCAGCAGTGAAGCCTGCCTGCTGGATCTCGAGGCAGCCCTGCATGGCGTGTGGTCTCTGTGGAGTTTCTGCCTCCCCTGCTAGAGGCCTCCCTGATCTGTGCACACTGGGCCAGGCTGGTGGATCATGCGCGGCAGCACCGTAGGGTGTGTAGTCTCTGTGGAGCTTCCGCCTCCCCTGCTGGATGACTCCCTGCTCCACACGCACTGGTTTTATATAATTTTTAAATGCGGGTTAAAGTTAAGATACTTTGAAATTATTTGAGATTAGTCTAATTTGACGTAGGTGTGTTTTTTTTTTTTCTCAGACTTTAATTAGAGGATGTTGCTTAAGATTTTTTTAAAAATACATATGTAATACATATTTTTTTGTAGAAAAAAATAAAAATTGCAGGTAAGCAAAAAGAAAAATATACCCTGGTCCCTCTAGCTTGAGGCTCTGTCAATTGGCTATTTTCCCACCATTGCCTAGAGCTCTGTTCATGGCTTCTGTCTTCTTTCTCCAGTCCAGTTCCATCACCACCTCTGAGTAATAGTGTCTTGTGTTGGCATGCCTTTCCTTTGGCAGCTTCCACATCTCTGTCCCCTTGAGCAAGGTACACACAAGATGCAGCCCAGCCCCAAACTAGAACACTTGATGAAAACAGCCACTGACCCTGAGGAATTCCACACATTCAAAAACCTAACCTTTAACAACATACCCTCAGTGAGTTCTCAGTGCAGTTTCACTAGATGTTGTGAAAACATAAAAACCTACAAGATATAGATCCTTCCCAAAAGAAACTTAAAATTTCATGTTCATGCTAAACTTTACATTTATTAATATTAAATAGGCCCTTGACTCTATATGATAACTGCTTGAATTAATCATATCTTGGAGAGTTAGGATAAAGGTTATTCAAAAGAACCCATGACACCAGGTAGAGGGAAGATGAGAATCTGAAAATGAAATGCACTGAGGACCAAGTGCCTCTAGTGTTTGCCTTGTTTCTGGTGTTCAGTTCTGTATAACTCAATGGAAAGAAAGGCCAAGTCTGAGCTAGTAAAGTAACAAAAATTGATGTTTCTGTTTAAAAGCCACAAAATGATATGCAATTTAGGCTTCATGACTAGAGGCATAGTTTACCTTTAGCTAATTGAAAGAAGACTCCTGATGATAGAAGAAGCCAATATACTGTCTCTAAAATGCCAATTCTTTATCTGAACATGTTTCTAAAATAAGCAACACATTTAGGTCTTTTCCACAAAGTACTATTTTCCTTACTTCTTGTTGGGATGGGACATGGGGAGTGGAGATGGGGGAAGGAGAATTAAATAGAAGTTGTAGGTTCTTCTAAATGCCTAGGTCAATCCATTGATGCTAGACAGGCCAAATGAAAACAGGGGCCTAAAGACACAACTGGGAAATGCAGTCCATACTTGCAAAGATAATGACCAAGTGACAGGGTGAAAAAAAGCTTGAAGGAAAGACAGCACGTGAGAATTATTGTAGAAACCAGGCCGTGCTCTGGACTCCTTAACTCGCTTCTAAGTAGACTTAGTTAATTGTCACTGTCTGTGTCACGGTAGTAGCTTTTGAGTGGAAAGGATTGCTTCTAAAACCATGGTCTACTGCTAAGTTTTTTGTTTTGTTTATTTCGTTTTTAATTGAAACATAGTTGATTCTATATATCTGCAGGGTACTGAGTTGAATATCAACACCTGTGTGCAATATGTGATGCTCAAATCAGGATAATTAGTAAATTCAACATTATACAATATAATTGTTTTTCATGGCCCTTTATTACCAATTCCTGTCATTCTCAGAGACATGGATGAATTTAGAGAAAATTATGTTAAGTGAAATAAGCCAGGCACGGAAAGAGAAATACTGCTAAGTTTTAAGTCAGATAAATAAGCATGTTTTTGTTGTTTTTTTTTTTTTGAAGGAAAGCAACTTTTTAATATCTCTTCATATAATTCTGCCACATTAACTTAGATTTTTTTGTCAGTTTTCTGAAACATAATTTACATATAATAAAAATGTACGCTTTTAAATGTACAGTTCAATGAGTTTTAACAAATATATCCAGTCATGTTTGTTGTTTTTGTAGTCTGCTTATTTGTTTGTTCTTTGTTTTCCTACTATTACTCTTCCAAGATTCTTCTCAAGGTATGTTGAGCTCCAAACTATTTTCCTGTCCTATATCTTAATCTGTCTTTTATTCAAACCTGCCCTATAGAATGGTGTGAGTTTGCCACTGGATAAGCCACAGTGATTTTTAGCTTTAAAATTTTACTGTTAATCATGGGAGAAAAAGAGAGGATAATAAAAATAGCTAACATAGAGAAATTGCAAAAATCCCGTAATCTTAATGTGTTCTTACAGTCATTATCATTGTTTTATAGTTCCCAACTTCCTTACACAGTAATAACTGGAAATCCCTTTGGACTTGGACTCTTTGCTTTAGTTCCTGAATCTGAACTATAACAAACCTCCATTCATCATTCTGATCCTCCTCCCATCCCCTGCTAGGCTAGATGGATGTGTTTCCTTTCTTTCAGATAGGCTCCTCTTCCCAGCAAGTAGATTCAAGTCAGATCTCAGCAGAACAGAGACAGGAACTACCATTTCCTTTTCCTTCCATGTTATCCCTCCCCCATCCGATGTCAATTTGCCAGAAATGAGATATCTGCATTTCTGTGGACTTCTAGTCATTATTTAATCTCCCATCATACTTCTAAATAGACCTCTGTGTTTGTGGTTGATAATAATGAATAAGATGTTTCTATTTTAATCAATTAAGAAAGGTTAAATGCTGGATGGTATACTTAAGAGAAAGTGACACAGTCCCTATCGTAGAATTTAAAAACTTGGAAGACCAGAATAATGGGTATGATATCATTGAACAGTAAACTTATTTACTTTTTTCATTCATTCATTCACCTAGTTGTAGACTGTAAATATACAGTATAAGGCTTTGAAACATTTAAGAAAAATATTTTCAAATATTTTTTGAAAAGTGCGGTGGGTACTTAAAGAAAACAATATGAGTTATAGCTCAGGTAGTGAGAGACAGATATAAGAGGAGCTGATGTGTTAGTATAAAATCGTGAGGTGTTTTGCTAATTATATATACCAAGTTGAGTTCAACTGAAATATGGAAGGGTCAGACAGAAACTAATCCTAAGGAATTTTGAGATTAGCATCTCAGATCTCTGTTTGAAGTAACCTCATTTTAATTGATTAAATTCTCTTCTGAGCCATAGCTTTATCCTAGGATTCTTATCCTAGGATTCTTACTTGCACAGACATACCTATTTTATTAAAGAGTTTTAGAACTATTGCTTTGACTACACTGGACTTTACAGCCTGTATTCTATAGCATGATACTATAAGGCTCTGATCAAGTGGGCCATTTGCTCAATAATAGCCCCAGAATTAGGATGTACATTTTTCTTAATTTGGAGATTTTTTGATGGAGTATTAGCTCTTATTTTACATAAGTAAAGTGCACAGTGACAAGGCAGGTTCTGTTGTTATAGAGAAGGCTGGGTAGGACTATTTGAAGCTAATGGTCTTAACAACATTCAGTAGAGACAGAAAGTAGTGGGTTGAAGAATTAATTAAAGCCTGTGATAGTTTAAAACATGTCTGAAAATTCTTTGACTTTCTTCCCATTGAGAGGTGGGACCTACGTCCCCAACCCTTACATCTGACAGGGTATGTCTCTGTTTAGACCCACAGAGTATGGCACAGTATTGACACAATGACATTTCTACAGCTAGGTAAGAAAGGCCACATAGTTTGCATTTTGGAATACTCCTTTATGGAACTCTAAGCTGCCATGTCAGAAATCCTACAACTCTGAAGTTGCCATGCTATGAAGAAAGGAAACTCAGGCCACATGACGATGCCATGTATAGGTACATCAGTTCACAGCCCCAATTGAGATCCCAGACAATAGCTGGCATCAGCCACTGTGAAGTTGTCTCCAGATGATTCTAGCTCCTACTTCCCAAGTCATCTCCAGTTATGGAGTCCTCCCAGCTGACTCCCCAGGCAACACAGAGCACAGACAAGCTGTCCTTGCTGTGCCTCATCCAAACTCTTGAGCCACGGATACTGTGAACAAAATAAAATGGCTCTTCTGAACTCCTAAGTTTGGGGGTAGTTTGTTAGGCAGCAGTAGTAACTGGTGCAATCCCTCCCTTACAGAAGTCCCCCCCCCCCAATGATGGCTGGCGCAAATACAGACTTGGGTGGAAACATGACTCTTGGAAAATTGTTTTGAGTAGAAATGGTTAGAGGCAATGATCCTTAGGAAGAAAATGAGGGGCAAGATGAGAATCCATGCTTTTTCTCCATGAGCACTATCCACTCTCTCCTTTTAGACTTCTCCCCACGTGTTACTATCAGAGTCTGTTTCTCTGTGTTCTTTCTTTCTGCCTCTTGTGTTTCTCTACCAGTCTCTTTCTCTCCGTGTCCATATGCTTCTGTCTTCCATATGCCTCAGCTACTTCGTGCCTCTAGTCATACCATTGCTGTAGTTCACTTTACCTTTTAATTGTTGTTAGTGCTATTTTAATAGAGTCTTTATTTTACAAAGCAACTTCAATAACAAGGATTTGTTCTATCTATCCAGTGAAAATCAAAAGCAAAGATAATGCATTTTCTTGACCAACCTGGAGTAGTTAACTTTTGAGGTTTCCACTACTATAGATGCAAAAAAAAAAAAAATTTACTCATGCTACTGTCTGCTTGTGGCCATCAAGATAAAATGAGAGAAAACAAAGATTACTAAAAACAAAGGGTGGGGGGTAATTTGTGCAACTCAGAAATAACCTTGTGAACAGCCTGTTTTACTCTTTTACTCCAAAAAACCAAAAAAGGAATCTAAAGTTTGAGTTTTCATTTAAAAAAAAAAAGCAAAGGGAGATCAGGTGACTAAAGCTGATGCCAATGAATGAGGTGGCACTGACCCAGAGACAGGGACAGCTTACCTGTTAGGTACAGTGGGCAGATTGCCTAAGATTCACAATACTTTTAGGAGCCCATAAAATGTTTCAATTTCCTTTTAAATAAATAGAAAAAAATGAACTTATGGAGAGCCAAAATTATTTAAATATGTATTTTTTTTTTTTTTTGTCCTTTTTGAGACTGGCCACACCGTGCTCAGCCAGTGAGCGCACCGGCCATCCCTATATAGGATCCGAACCCGCGGCGGGAGCGCTGCTGCACTCCCAGCGCCGCACTCTCCCGAGTGCACCACGGGCTCGGCCCTTAAATATGTATTAATATCTTTGTCTTTATCAACTCACCCGAAAATATAATCATTAGTATTTTTTTATGGAGTAAGAGATTCATGACACATAGGGCCTGTAAAAGTCATAATGCGGGCCTGTCCAGGGAGACTCATGTAGGACGAGACCTAGAGGAAATGAGACTGCTCCATGTTCTGCCATTGTATTGGCAGCTTCTGTGCCCACCTGAAGCAACAGCTTTTGAATAATTACACCTTAGGCCCTGTATATGGAGTTTCAGCACAGCACAGGCGATGCTTTAGCCAATTAGTACAATTTCATAGCACACAGGCTTTTTTGCCATCCTCCTTTGTACGTATCTAAGTTGCACTATAGTCAGGAGTTTGGAAGGAAGAACAATACAAAAACCCGACCCTTCCTGCATTGCTGTTTTTCCTTGGCAGCAGTGAGTGCCTGAGCAATAGAGAAGGAAGGCTGTTCACCACCTGGACTTTCCTCAGGACCTGACATAGTGCTTGGTATATACTAGGCACTCAATAAATATTTGTTGAATGAAGAGTGAAGGAATAAATAGATATTGGCTCATTTTAGTATACTCATAGTCTAATTTTGCCGATATGCTGCTTCTGCCAGCAGCACACTAGCATCCTCAGAAGAACCCCGGTCTCCTCTACTCATTCCTGCCTCCTTCCTATAATATCACCCCCTTGTTACGTGTCCTCTCTTTTCTTTTTCTTCAGACCACCACATACCTCCTGCTCTGATGCTTTTTATTCTGACTGCTCGGTTTCCTGATTTCAGTTCTGCCATCCTGACTTGAGGCACACATAGATCTACTTGTAGTTATCTCTTCTTGATTGATGATTCTTGGTCCATCCTTTCCTGCTGTCCTGCCTCTTAGGCAAACTTTAATCCACTAGGACAATAGGGGTCAGTCCGCCATTGCCTCTCTCCTGACTTCATGATGAGCTCAGGGATTAAATAGGTGGTTTCTACTGTTTCTTACCTTTCTCAATACATTGCCTTGAGAAGCTGCCTGTACTTGACTCTCAGTTACTGGCCTTTCATCTATAATTGCAGTTCTTATCCAATCAAAGTTTTGAAATTTCATATTAACTATCTATCCTCTTATCATTTTCTATGAAGGGAATAATTCCTGTTATCTCCCAAACTTGAAAGATCTTTACCCACAGTGATCATATGCCATGTAAACTAAACCTTCAGAGAGAGAGAATGCTTTTTACTTTTTGCAATATGTTTTGGATACTTTTTGATGGGGGAGAAGGAGAAATCAAAATCAAGTAAAATTTTTATGAATTAATCCTTTACAAAGAAACACTGCATAACCATATTTATAATGTTATAGGGTAAAGAGCATCAAACAAAGCAGACACACATTTCTGGTATACTTAACAACTTTTTAACTGTTTGCTTATATATATATATATCTGTTTTCTATGTTATTGCTAAATCGACTCCTAACCTTTCAGAGAACACACATGTGCATGTGTGTACACACACTACTAATAATAAAGTAAACAAATCTGAGGAGTAATGGATTTAATGAAATCTCAATTGCTTTCACTTACCTGTACGCATTCCAGTTGTATTTATTTATCTCTACTTTCAAAAACTAGAGTGCCAAAGTAAAACAGATGGAGTTGCTTCTTGGTAGGATTTTGTAAGATTTTTATCTATTCCAGCTACTTACAAAGAAAAATAGCCAGACCTTCTGCTTGGTCTTTAGTGTATTGATTCAGACTGCCAGCTTAACATTTGAATACCCTGGATGAACTTAAAAGCAATACTATGGCCAACTCTATCCTGGACCAATTAAAACAAAATCTCTTGAGGTGGGGCCAAGCAATGGATTGATAAACACGTCCATGGTGATTTTAATGTGTAACCAGACTTACAGGATATGCAGTTGCTCTATTATTTTTTCCTCCTTATTCGGAGAAAGGTGGACTTAGATTATTTTTATACAGTCTTTGAAGAATAAAACAAAAGTTTGCAATACAAGAAAATACTTCAGAAGGGCAAAGTAAGTGAGGGAAAAGATTTTTGTGGTATAATTTGATAGACTATCATCATCAAAAATAAACAGATCTAAGTTAGAACCCACTTTGAGACCCATAGAATTTGCAGCAAACTCTCGCAGCTGGAAAACACAGAGAGTTTCTCCTGGCAACAGTCTATTTCAAACTCTGAACTACATTCTGCATGTGCTGTTTCCTGAAGATAATGCTGTTTTTTTAAATTTGCTGTGTAATGTTAATTACTTTTGTATTTTAGGATTACCCACAATACACTGTGGAATCCAGTGAATACATTAGTATTTTAGAGTATCAACATTTCTCCCAACTTGTCCTTCAGTATTAAGAAGCTAAAAACAGCTATGAAACATACTCTGCTAAATGATTTATTTTTCATCCATTGAAATGTACATTTTTGATGAACGGAAAGAAATTAATCAAAGAATTTAGTGTAGTCATCAGGAGATTCCAAAACCTGTATATAGAATTTCAAGTCCCTGTTAAAAGGTCAATGACCATTTGCTGAGTATCCATAGATGCTTAACATTACAATAGGAACCTAAAGTACATAGTTGAGATTAGACCTGATTTATGCCCTGAGAATTTTATAATCTTTAAAAGTGACGAGATAGGTCGGTATTCAATGAATATGAATACATACAAAGAAATATTCCAACAAAGACTGATAAGGAAGGGATTGCATAGATCAAAGAACAAGCTGTAGTTAATTGACGAAAATTTCCCTTGGGAAGCTTTCTTGAAATGGGTTCTGAACTTTAATTTAAAGAGAGGGATACGGTTCAGAGGACGAACATGTTGAGACTGTTTCTTGTATATATTATAAATTAAATGAAAGCTCTAAGAAGTGGATAAAATGGAGTGAAATGGCAAAAAGAAAAAAAAAAGAAAGAAAGCTCCTCCATGTCTCAGAGGATTGTGAAAAGAAACAGATTACATCTTGCTCACGAATTTGTCTTCAAAATTAACAATTTACTGACAGCATTCTTATTGTTGGATTATTCTAAAACTAGCTACCTGTGGTGGATACATTTACCATCACCAAATATCCATGTGCTTTTATGTATTTTTCAGCCCCCTTGAAGATAAGTGGGACTATTTGACAGGCTTTTGGCAAGTAGTTTGATACATGTAATTTTCTAGCCAAGGCATGTAAGGGTCAGGGTGCTCATCCCGCTGCACTCTTCCCCAATTCATCACTCGGAAGCTGATGTAGGCAAAAGATTCAAGCAGAATGAATCTCTGGGTCACCATTTGGATAATAGCTGCCCTGAAAAGTCATTCCATCCTTAGTAAACATTATTAGGTTATACTACTGTTATCTGAGTTTATTTCCTCAGTACAGCGTGGGCTAATCTCACTAATGCATACTCTAAGGTTTTTGTTCAAGTAATCTCTTTTCAAGAGAGATGAATTTTGGGAGAGAGTTGGCAACAGGGTAGGTAGGAAGAGTAAAGTATCATTATACTGAAAGCTCCATGTTCCAACCATATATCTTTTCTTCTTTCACATAAAATTCTCTATACCTTGTCAGGTTAAACTGTCTTTCTTTTTACACAGTTCAGCTGGAATGAGGCTAGACCTTTCTTCTGGGTTTCTAAAGAAGGTTTTGTTTATTTATTATATTGTGCCTTGGCAACAGAGTCAACTTGTCTCACTTACTTGTTAGCTGAATTGCTCTCAAGTCGTCTATTTATTTGTATTCATCTTCCAATAAATTAAGACTAAGTCCATGCCTACTTGCTGAAATTCAGCTAAGAGTTATCTCTACCCAGAGAACTCAAGTATGTTTTGAGACTTGTCCTTTGCACATTTGTGAGGAAAATGACACTTTCAACAGGAGTGAGGGGAGGATACACTTTTGTAGGGGCTAACCAGAGCCTAATGTAACTGAAACAAATACATTATTATTTAGTGAAATCAACTTCATTAGGCCTCTGCCATTTCAATCCTTCACCTTGTATGTCCATCTGGAGCCCACATTAGAAGAGTGAATCCTTTTCTAATGATTAGAAAAGTGAATCATTTTGTGAACAAAATGGCTCAGCTCCAGGTTCTAAGAGCTTCTTATTCGATAAAGAGTAATCAACAGTCTTCTTTTCATTAATGACAATTTGTTTTTTTAATGTGGAATAAAGCAAGGTCCTGTTTAACCTTCATTCCTCTCTTTAATGATATTAACAGTAGATGCAAAATAGAGCCAGAAAAAAAAAAATCTCACAATGATAGTTCTCATTTAAAAAAAAAAAAAAAAAAAAAAAACTTCAGGCTGCATTAAAAGAATTTTTGCCCATTTAAGAAATATGGCAAATTTGGTTGCTCTTTTGCTATTTTTGCAGTATATCAACTTGCATCATCAAAAACGTTTTGGACCACGTGATCTCACTCGCATGTGGAATCTTAAAAAAAAAAAAGTTCTCAAAGAAGCAGAGTGTAGAATAGTGGTTACCAGAGGTAGAGAGGGGTGGAGAGTGGAAGGGAGGAGAAATGGTGGACTAAAGGCTACACAACTATGCTGTCTTCCCTAAAGATTCATTGTGCAGAATATGCATGTATTAGAACAACACATTGTACTGCACAAAAATGTACAAGTAAATGTTAAAATAAAAAATAAATGTTTTAGAAATAAAAATGTAGTATTTGTATATTTGTAACGAGACATTGTTTTAAAGGCCATTTGTTAAGCAACATTGTCCATACTTGTCTGTGTATGTGAAGAAACATATTTCTGAAAATACTGAATATACATCAAACGTTATAAACCAAAACAAATGTAAACAATAATAAATGTACTTCCATTTTAATAGATATTGAGATAATCAAGTTTTCCTAAAGCAGCCATATTTGTATTTTTGTATAATTTTCAAATACTGTACGTGTATTAGATATAGAATTAATTTTATCTATATACCTTGTGGTTTGGGCCATAACTGAAATATAGTAAATATGTATGTGTGTATTTACATATTCCTAATATCAGAAATACAGTTGAGAAATAATCAAACAAAAAGCAAAGTATAAAATGAAGCATTCATGTTTTCACAGTTATCTGTTTCTCAAACACAGCAGATGCAGTATCGTCTCTCAAATAGGAGAGAGGACAAGGTTATAAAACTGTGGAACCAGCAAATTCATGATGTTGACTTAGGATCCAGTAGACCTGAGTTCAAATCTCAGTTGTACCATTTACTAACTGAGTGAACATAGAAAAGTCACTTAATCTTCATGAGGTTAAATTTCTTACTATGTAAAAAAAAAAAATCTACCTTACAGGATGTTGTGGAAATTAATATGTAACATGTCATAGATAACATTAGACTCATATTGCACTCTAAAAATGGTAGGGCCATATTTCATGTATTTACAGATGTCTAATAAGAACCTACAATATTTCAAAAAATGCACTCATTCACAGATGAGCGAGAGACAATTTTAGTTTTAAGACTACTAGAGGATCGTTGTGGAAGATAACAAAATTGCTCACTGATATCTGATTCCTCTCTCCTGAGACTGGAAAATTGTGCTGTCAGACCCCCTTGAAACATCACTCAGCCAGTCCTGACCTCTATAGACATATAATCTAATGATAACAAGAAAGGACAGTAGAGAGGGAAAAAGGGGAAAAAATAAGCAAATTTGAAAACACAAGAAGCCAAGCAATATGGTCTTATTTAGTGAAGGGAAAAGTATCTTGATGTATCTCATCATTTGTGAGAGTATGGTGTATTTGGTGACCATCATAATGATCTTGAGTCATCAAGAGTGGTTAAGAAATATTACAGAGATATTAACAAAATATTTAATCATTTTTTTAAAGAAAACAACATATTAAAATTTTAGAATATAAAGTATCTAAAAAAAGGTTAAATTTCAGTTACATGTGATGTCGTTTTATGTGGAATACCCAATTCCGTCTTGATAACACAACATGTATTTACATATTCAACAACATTAATGATGACTGTGTTGTACAAAAGGCACTGGACTAGGTCCTATAGGAAAGAGAAAGGTAATGGTGACACTATTGAGTATTTAAGTATTTTTTACAAGTTTCCCCCGAGCATGTCACATCTCATAGGAGTTTTTGCATTTTCCTACCATACCTACTCACACCCATCCACTTGCTATCTGGCAAGTTAACAAAAATGCTCTGAAAAAGAAAGGCTTTCCTTCCCTTATTAGTATTTCATGTTCTTTTGAGTCAATAATGATAATGTCATTGAACCTTGAAGAAATGTAAATTCAGACTTGTCTATCACACAGGAGACACTGTACATCTTTAGGCTGTCACAAATACAACTCGACTGTTTTCCTTTTGGGAAAATGTATCTGGCCTAAGTTTATACTAATGATATCTCGAATTAGAACATCATGCCAAGAGGAACATATCATCAACCCAGAAAGCAAAAACAAAATGATTCTAAAAGAACTGCTTCCATGTGTCAATAGTCTTGATGTATCAGAGAGGATTTGGTACAATCTGAGTACATTTTAAAACTTGTTATGATCATAATAGTGCTTGTATTCCTGTTGAACTTTGCCACATGCTGATAGAAAGTACAATTGACAGAAAATCAAGAGAAACTCAGGTAGCTCTAATTTATTTTGTTATCTGGGTAATTCAAAGTTGTAAGGTAGGCAGAATGATAATTTTCTTCTTAAAAAAAAAAAGATTTCTCCTCAAGTCTCTTTTGCTTTGTAAACCATGACTGAGACAAGTTCAGAGGTTTGAAAGGGGTATTTCTTTCAATATTCATTGAGGAAAAAAGCCATGTCAGATCCGCTTCCAGTCAAGTCACCTGAAGACATCCTATTTGGCAAGATTTTTACAAAGAATCTCACTCCATCATTAGTTTTCACAGATGCAGACACTCCATGAATATTTCTGAATAAGAAATAACATGGCATCACAGAGAGATTGGCTAGCCATAATGGGCAGTCCTTAATTCCAAGCACAACATGATGTGTTATGAGAGAAGTTTGACTTGAAGTTATAGCAGGTTGTTTATTATTACATATTCTATTTATTTTGAGGCAATAAACAATTTCTGTGTTCAAAGTAATAGGGCAAAAATATCCCATGGTTTCTAGAATATTAAAATCCCCATACAGACTTAGTTTTTCTTTGCACTGAAAAAGAACTTACATAATTATTTAACATAGCCTGTTATAACAGTATGTCTACATCTATAAGGTATACACTACATCTATATCATAGCTTGCTTATGACTGTTCAAGTAATGTCCTTATTATCATCTTTCAAAGCTATGTCAAACTCCTGTTTAAATAAATGAATGCTGCTATTAAGTTCTTCTAACTGGATATCTTCTACTGAGCAGTTATGAAATTATCTACAAATGTTGGATTGAGGAAGTTTTGGGTATAGAAACAATAAAGAAACTATCAGGCTACTTGTCTTACCTTTTCAACCCAATACTACATTATTAAAATGCATTACAGAGGGCCAGTAGGAAAGTGAAGCATGCACACACACACACACCCCAAACTGGAATATCTACAAGATGCATGTTCTATTTTTTGTTTTCTATTATCCCCAATAACATTTAAATTAAAGAAAAATTATTCTACTCCTCCTTTCGTCTTATTTTACTTGTCTCATGTGGGGAAAATCAGAAGTTACTAGATTAATTGCTGCATTAGTAATTCTGTGATGCACATCTCCATTGGGTAGTCACGTCTCTAGGGATAAAAACCACTTAACATTCTGAAATTTTCTACTCATATCTCTAAAAGTTCTTATTCTCATTCTTTGGCTAAAATAAAGATTGGTTAGAATTTTTCAAATCAATTGGTTAGGTGATAGTATTGCATTTGTTAGTTCATAAGAACTTTTCTATATCCCAGCACTTAGCAGAATTCCTAGTACATAGCAGATGCTCAATATCACTTGCTGAAAATAAAAGAAATGAATAAAAGGTGCAGCTACATTAAGCATTGAAACAAAAATATAACAGCTCCTTCATAAATATTGTACACAGCAGAATATTAGCCTATCTTAGGACCTTTTGTGGTAGAAAGAAGGCAATACTAAAAACTAAGCAGTGCCTGTCTCTGGATTCTTTCATGTTTCCCTTAGACTTCATCCATATTGTCTCTTGATCTTTCAATGGTTTCATGGTTCAGATCACTTTCTGGGAAGAGTGAGAATCCACCTAAGTTTCTAAAGCCAAGGTGTCTGCTTCTGAGGAGTTACTGTATTAATTTTAAAAACAAATTTTAAAATATTGTAGGTGTACAAGATCACATAATAAAAAGCAAAACTTCTGACTTTTTAAATGAAACTTTCATGCCATTAATGCCAACCTGACAAAGAGAGACAAAGAAAAAAGAAAGGAAGGAAGGAGGGAAAGTGGTTAACTCATTTATGAATACCAAGCGAAAATTTCCAACTGAAAATCAGAAAACAGAATCTAGAAGCAAAGTGAAGAACAATATACTATGATGGACGAGAACATATGAATATTAAATATCCAATATTAAAACCTATTAATATAATTCAGAATATTGATGGAATCAAGAAAATTAATCTTCTCCAAAGATGATAAAAAGTTTGATAAAATTTGACATCCATTCTTTATTTCAAACATTATAAATCCATCCTATGGTTTGAATGTTTGTGTCCCTCCAAAATTCATATTGAAGCTTGATTCCCATTGTGGTGGCATTAAGAGTTGGGGCTTTTGGGAAGTGATTAAGTACTGAGGGCTCCACTCTGGTGAATGGGTTTAATGCCCTTATTAAAGAGACTTCAGAGAACTGCCTGGCCCTTCCACTCCTTCTGCCATGTGAGGACACATTGCTCACCCCTCTGCTTTTCTGCCATATGAGGATGCAGCAACAAGGCACCATCTATGGAGCAGAGAGCAAGCCTTTACCAGACACCTGCTCCCCCAGCACTTTGATCTTGGACTTCCCAGCCTCCAGAACTGTGAGAAATAAATTTTTATTATTTGTGAAATACCCACTCTTAAGTATTTTGTTATAGCAGCAAGAATGGATTAAGACACCTTCCAAATATGATTAGTTAACAAAGTAGCATGGCTTTTATCACTACTACCATTTGTTTCCTTATTGCTAATGAATTAAATTAAGCATAATGAAAAAAGCAATTATGAAAATAGAAAATGTGTAGATAAAATTACTTATTTTAGATAATTGTTTACTTGGGAAAAAATCAACCATTTAATAGTTATTAATGATAAAAAATTAAGTAAGGTGGTTGGGAAGAAAATATGCACAATCATATAGTTGTCACATATACCGCAATGACCACTTAAATGATATGTTGAAAGAAAAAATTCATATACAATAGCAACAAAAAAGATAAAATATCTATGAATAAACTTAAGAAGAAATGCATAGGATCTGTGAAGATAACATCAAAATACAAGTGAAAGACAAAAAATTATTTTAACACATGGAAATTCATATCATGTTCTAGGATAGGAAACTTACATAGTATAGAAATATTAATATCCTCTGAACTAATTTATGTATTTCATGAGGCCCTAATACAAATAAAACAAAGTGTTTTTAAGCTATACGAGTTTATTCTATAGTTTATTTAATATATAAGCAAGAAGAGCTAATTAAAAGAAGAAAACTAAAACATACTATAAAGCTATTAGAATTAAAGCAGTAAAGTACTTGGTATGCAACTAAATGGATCAGTGGAATAAAATAGAAAATACAGAAATAGATGTCATTATATATAAGACTTTAGTGGATGATATATGTGGCACTACATTCAATAATGTTTGTTGGGACAACTAGGAAGCCATCTAGAAAAAAATACATAATATGAATTCTAAATATATTAAAAATTTTAACATTCAAAGACTGGAACATCAAAATAATAGAATAAATCTTAGAAGATTTTAGATTAAATAAGGACTCCCTTAGTGTGAAATAAGACTCAGAAATCATTTAAAAAATAATAAATTTAATTACATACATTGCTTTTTTCTGAAAGAAAACCCCCAAAATAAAATAAAATAAAATAAGAGAAAAATAAAAACAAGGAAAACTATTTGCAATTTATGAATTAGAAAAAAATAATTAAATTCTTTGATATGTATCAAATCCCTCCAAATAAGTAAAAGTATACCAATGACTCAGAAAAATGAGCAAAGGATGACTAGAGTCCACAGAAAAGAAGATGTTGCTTTTAAACACAGGAAAATATCCTCAATCCCACTCATAGAAAATTGAAATTGAAAAGCTACATTGATATATAATTTTTTGTCTATAAGACAGATAAGGATAAAAAGATTTAATAACACTGTTTTATTGACAACTTGAGGAAAGAAGCCCTCTTACATAAGTGGTGGTAGTGTATTTTTTATACCTCTGTGGAAGCAAACTTAATACAATCTATAAAAACTTAATATACATACTCCTTGCCCCAATAATTTCACTTTTTGAAATCCATTCTACTGAAAAACTCATGAATGAGAAAATGAATGATATAGAGGTAAATTCATCAAAGCATAATTTTTAATAACAAAAGATTAGTAGTAATCTATATGTTTGTTATTAAGAAATTGGTTAAGTAAATATAGGTGATAAATGCATTGCAAGTCTGTATAGCCTTTTAAAATAGCTGAGACAGAACTACATGTACTCATGGGGACTACCTTCAGGGTATATGGTTTAACATATTAAAAAAATAAGCCACGTTCAAGACAAGACATTGTATGTATGTACATATACATACACACACACATACTTATTTACATACACACATACATACATATGCTTGTGTGTATGTATAAATGTAATACTTACATCCATAAACTATCTTCTGACATTTGGGGGAACTGGATGGCTGAGGGATATCAGCCCTGGACTCCACTGTATGCTTTAAGTTACCTTAAGTCTTGTCTCCAACGCATGTTGCCAAGCCTGGGTGCTGTTTACATTGCTTAGCACTGTCCTGGTTATTTAGTTAATGGAGAAGAGAAGACTGGCTAAGTAGAGAATGACAAGAATGCACAACTTAATACACCATTTCAGTCTGGAACTACTAATGCCAGGATGTCACTGAAGTCAACAGCCTCTGTATTGACACTTGAATTTGGATCTGCTGTATTCAGAAAAACATAACATGTGCCTAGACTGTAAGTACTTGGTGAGGAAAGCAAAAGAATGGCTTTTATGGTTCTTAATGAACATGTAAACATAAGTCAAAAGGAAGCATTTTAAAAATATGGGTAAGTCCTGCACCCTAAAAATGGGCAGAATATTATTTAGTCCACAGAAGAAAAAACTCAACTCTTTTCTTGATTTACAAATAACAAAGCTAATTCAGAATCTGGTGACCGATATAAGAGAAAGCATAAACTTAGAAGAAATTTAACAAGTTAAAGTAATAATCACTGTTTGACAGGAAACAGTATTTTGTCACTTTCTGTTTGTCTGACACAAATACCACCATCGCTTTTAGCTATGACATGGCTAATAGAGCTTAATATTTAAAGGACTTGTGAGCTTTCTCAAAGTCAAAATCAGTATTTCTCTTTGATTTCCACTTTAACACCTGGTTCTTATGTCCTTATGCTGAACTTCTACTCTATAGCCGTGTTTGAAGATACTCTGAACAGGGAGCTGGCCCTTCTAGACCTTTTAAGTAGAAGGCTGTTGCTGGTAGAAGACTGGCAGCAATTCAGCTTTACCACCTTTTACTTTCTGAGTAAGTGTAGATAAGGGAGTTATCAGCTTGGTCAGTAGGCTGCAGCAGCAGATCCGATTGAAGCAGAGATTTCAGTAAATTAAGAATTTGTTATCGCTTAAAACAGGCTGTCATTCTTGCATGGCATGTGGGCAAATTCACAAATTGATTGAAAGGCCTTCTTGTTCCAATAATACTGAATCTTTATATTTCTGAGGCTAAAAAGACAATCTAATGATAAGCCATGAAGAATCTTGATAGACTCAGCTACATGCCACATAGAGTAAGTAACCATCTATACCACAGTGAGGTCAAGAACTTGAGAATGCGCTGGTTCTCCCCTAGGCTGGCCAGTGCCTAAAACTTCCCATTTATAGGTCTCTTTCCAGTAGATTACAACTTTAACTTGTGAAGTATAGATTTCCTTCCCCCCATTAGAATAATCTTTGAATTAGTCATAGATATTTTCTCATTAGAGTGGACATGTTTCAGATTTTTCCTGAGAACAGGTTTTTAAAAGTTTGGGACTCTTTTTAAAATACTTTTTTTCCCTTTTTTTAAACATTTATTTGTACATATTTGTGGGATACAGTGAGTGTGTTGTTTCAATACATGCATACACTGCACAACTATTCACTTAGAGTAGATGGCATAGTTTTGTATCCATGAGTTCACTGTTTCTCCTCCTCTCCCCTTACCCACCACCTCTGGTAACCATTATTCTACACTCTACTCCTATGAGGATCACTTTATTTATTTTTTTAGGATTCCACATGTGAGTGATGTCATGAGGTATTTGTCTTTTTATACCTGACTTATTTTAACTTAGCATAATGGTTTCCAGTTCCATCCAGATTGCTGCAAATGATGGGATATGAGTTTTTAAATACCTTAGTAGTATTTCATTGGGTGTATATACACAGTTTTTTTATCCATTCAGATGAACATTTAGATTGTTTCATCTCTTGACTATTGTGAATAGTGCTGTGAAGAACATGGGAGTAGAGATGTCTTTTGATATATTGATTTTATTTCCTTTGGGTATATACCCAGTAGTGAGACAGCTGTGTCATAGGGTAGATCTATTTTTAGTTCTCTGAGGAACCTGTATACTGTTTTCCACAGTGGCTGTACCAATTTATACTCCCACCAGCAATGCAGGAGAGTTCCTTTTTCTGCACATCCTCGCCAGCATTTATTTCTTGTCTTGTTGATAAAAGCCATTCTAACTGGAATGAGATGATATCTCATTGTGGATTTAATTTGCATTTCCCTGATGATTAGTGATGTTAAGCATGTTTTCATGTGTCTGTTGGCCGTTTATATGTCCTCTTGTGAGAGAAATGTCTGCTCAGGTCCTTTGCCATTGAATCATAAAGAACTAGAAAACTTAAATAGACCAATAAAGACTAATGAAATTAAAGCAGTAATAAAAAATCTTCCAACAAAGAAAACCCCAGGACCAGATGGCTTCACTGCTGAATTCTGCTAAACATTTAAACAACTAATACCAAACTTCTCAAACTCTTCAAAAAAATTGAAGAGTAGGGAACACTTCCAAGTTCATTCTATAAGTCCAGCATTACCCTCATACCAAAACCAGAAAAAGACACAACCGTAAAAGAAAACTACAGACTAACATCCCTAATGAACACAGCTGCGAAGATCCTCAACAAAATACTAACAAACAGAATCCAACAACATGTTAAAAAGATCATACACCATGATCAAGTGGGATTCATCCCAAGGATGCAAGGATGGATCAACATACAGAAATCAACAAACGTGATACATCACATCAACAGAATGAAGAAAAAAACCACATGATCCTTTCAATAGATGCATAAAATGCATTTAATAAAACCCAACACCACTTCATGATAAAACACTTAACAAATTAGGTATAGAAGGAAAGTACCTCAATGCAATAAAAGCTGTATATGACAAACCCACAGCTAATATCATACTAATGGACAAAAATTGGAGGCTTTTCCTCTAAGATCTCGAACAAGAATGGTGACTTGTTCCACTCTTATTCAATGTAGTGCTCGAAGTTCTAGCCAGTGCAATAAAGCAAGAGAAAGCAATACAGAGCATCTAAATAGGAAAAGAAGTCAAACTATCCCTATTTTAAGATCACATGATCATATACATAAAAACCCTAAAAATTCCACCAAAAAATTACTAGAACTAATAGATGAATTCAGTAAAGTGGCAGGATACAAAATCAACACAGAAAAATCACCAGCCTTCCTATATGACAACAATAAAGCAGCCAAAGAAGAAATCAAGAAAGTAATCCCACTAACAATAGTTAACAAAAAAATGAAATACCTAGGAGTAAACATAATGAAGGGTGTGAAAGACCTCTGAAATGAAAACTATAAAATATTGGTGGAAAAAAAAAGAGTAAAGGGAAATAAATAAATAAATAAACAAATTTTTCCCTTTATTTTCCCAAATAAAAGGAAAAATATTCCATGTTCATGTGTCAGAAGAATTAACATCAAAATGTCTTATTACCCAATGCAATCTATGCATTCAACACAATCCCTATCAAAATATTAATGACATTCTTCATAGCAAAAGAAAAAAATCTTAAAATTTGTATGGAATCACAAAAGACCTCATATAGCAAATCTTGAATGAAAAGAACAAAGTTGGAAGTATCACACTACCTGACTTCAAAATATACTATAAAACTGTAGTAACCAAAACAGCATGGTACATGTATTAGTCCACATCATAACAAAATATACAGAACTAGGTAATTTGTAAGAAAATGAAATTTATTGCTTACAGTTTCAGAGGCTGAGAAATCCAAAGTCCAGGGAACACATCTGGTGAGGGTCTTGGTGGTGGTGACAGTGACCCAGGGGTCTCACATGGCAGAAAATGGCAGAACAGAGAGAGACTAACCTCTCAGTTGCTCTTCTTTTAAAGCCTTCAGAACCACACCCCTGACCACCATTATTAATCCATTCACTAAGCATGGACCAACAGTCTAATCACCTCTTCAAGGCCCCACCTTTCAATTACCATAATAAGATTTCCTACCCTCAACAGTTACAGTGGGAATTTAAGATTCAATGAGGTTGAGTGATCATCCAATTTACAGCAGTACTGGCATTAAAAACAGACAAATTAACCAATGTAATAGAAGACAGCCCCCAAATAAACCCACGTGCTTACAGCTAACTGATGTTCTACAAGGGTGCTAAAAATATACAATAAGAAAAGAACATCCTTTTCAACAAATGGCACTGGGAAAACTGGATATCCACATGCAGAAGATTGAAACTAGACCCCTATCTTTCACCATACACAAAAATCAACTCAAAGTGGATCAAAGACCTAAATTTAAGACCTGAAACTATGAAACTACTAGAAGAAAATATAGGGAAAATGCTACATGAAACGGGAGTGGGCAGTGCTTTTTTTGAGAGAGACTACCAAGGCACAGGAAACTAAAGGAAAAAATACATACGTGGGGCTACATCAAACTAATAAGTTTCTGCACAGCAAGGGACACTGTCAACAAAGTGAAGAGACAGAATGGGGGAAAGTATGTGCCAACCATACATCAGACAAGGGGCTAATATCTTTTAAAAATATTTTTGATTGTCCTTCTTTACCTATCAGAGCTCTTATCCCAATTCATTGTAAAGTTTGTGTTTAATTACTTGTTTTCCCTATTAGACTATAAGCTCTATGAAGGCAGGGACTTTGTCTTCATGAAGAGTTTATCTCAGGGTCTAGCACAGTGTTTGACACAATAAAAATCTTAATGTTTGTTTATCAAAATAAATTTCATTAGAATAAATTGTATAAGAGGTATTTCTTGAAGAGAATAAATTACTTTCTTCCTTTAATGAAGGAAAAAGTACAGTATCATTAAAGACAGTCTTTACCTACTGAAAATCATTAAAAGCTTGACTGACCTTGAATCTTATTTAATGATCTATTTATTTTTCAGATAAGGTAACAGATTCAGTGATTGTCCAAAGCCACATGGATACTAATTGTCAGATCACAATAAGAGCCCTCATCTCCAGACCAATAGTTAGGCATTTATTCCACTACAGTTTATCTTTCTTCTATTTTAAAGGCATTGCTGTTGGAAGAATAAGGACGCATTTGCTGCATGGCCATGGAGGGAATTTACCAGCTAGCTTTTGCATGCACACCCCATCTGGTAAACATTGGCTGTTTGTAATCTGCTTTTACTATGGTCTTACAACAAATGGCTTCTAAACTGTAGGCGTCCTCCGTCCATTTGAACGATTGGTTCCACTAGTTGGAAAAAAGGATGTTGTACTCCTCAGTCTGGAGAACTGGTATCTGAAACAATAAGAAACCTTTTTGAGAGAATCTCCCTGAAGGGTTATGGTAGCTTTGATACCCTTTAAGTGGTAGGCTTATTTTCTGAACCTCTTCACCACATTTCTGTCTCCTCATTGATATTCACATCTACCTGGCATGGTGGGAAGACATCTCTTAATAATTATTAACATGTTCAACTTGCTTAATGTACTACCTTTAACTTGGTTAAAACATATTTATTGATGCCATACCCCTTCCCTATAAAGAACAATGTTGAGTTCATAAATACATACATTGTCAGGAGAACTTCTGCAAAGTTTAAATTCTAGCAAGCAAGCAATGCACTATCAACCATGGCAATCTGTCACTGCTGAATACTGGATGAAAGCAGTTGAAAAATATAAATGATGTTTTAAAAATCCTGTTTATTAAAGGCAAATTTATCTGCAAATCAAAAGGTGAAACTGTACATACACTTTGATAAAATTGTTTCCCACAGGACGCCAGGATAACAATTCTGGTACCACATGTATACTGGAACTGAACATTTAAGTAAGTGAATGACAGATTGGGAGCTACATTTCTCACTGTTGAAGTGGCAGCTTACAGATGGACAGCAGTGGAATCTAAAATAATCCATGTAGTAGTGGATTAGAGTTAGAAACATCAGTGTGAACTCACATTTAGTTTAATATAGGTTCATGTGGTTACATATAGAAATGTTTATAGATATATGTATATACATGGGTAGAGGTACTTACATATGTTTCCTTGCTCTGTCAGCTAAAGGGGCCTAAAAGTAATAACACCTCAGTGGAAACTAGTAGATCTTGATTTCTGATACGACTACCCAATAAAAGAAAAACAAAAACACAGGGTTCCTTGGAGAAATGTCTGAAATGACCAATTTTAGGACCAAGGGAGAAAATATACAAGATAAAACTGGAGCATTTTATAGTCCAAAAAAGTAGGGAGGTGCTTAAACAACAACAACAACACAACAAAAACAAAACAAATAACAACAACAAAGCTCCCATAAAACAACCTACATTGATGGGACATAGAAACCAAATAAAATCAAAGGGACGCAAAAGCCAAATGAAAGAGTTTAGAATGGCCAAAACTAGAGCAATTTGAGCAAGAAAATTAATCAAGTAGTATTGGATTATAATTCAGAATATAAAATATTCATAATCTATATTGATATACATACCTTATATGATTGAATAAATAAACAAATGGTGAAGAAGAGACAAATCTTCCTTTTGGAAGAATTCCAAATTGATGTGCACATAGTGGCTTTGTTACAATGTGTACTGTATGAGAAGGGGGGAAAATGTGTAACTTTACAGCAGAAACCTGACTAACACTGCCTCATCCGGGTGATCAAGGTCAATGTCATGTCGATAGTATTTACCCTTGATATGATGTGATAAAAATGGTACTTTACCTCTGTAACGTTTCTTCCAAAAACCCATAACCCAGGTCTAATCATGAGGAAAACAGACAAGTCTCAATAAAGAGACGTTCTACAAAATATCTGATCAGTACTCCTGAAAATAGTCGAAGACATCAAAATTAAGGTAAGTCAAAAACTCTTCAGCCAAGAGGAGCCTAAGGAGACATGGCAATTAAATGTAATGTGGAATCCCAGATAGGATCCTAGAAGAGCAAGAGGACATTAGGTAAAAATTAAGGAAATTGAATAAAATACACACTTTAGTTAATAATCATGTATTAATATTGGTTCATTAATTGTAACAAATGTGCCATACTAACGTAAGATGTTAATAAAAGATGCTGGATGTATAATAAATGGAGGTATAGGGGCACACTCTGTACTATCTTCTCAGGTTTTCTGTAAATCTAAAACTGTTCTAAAAAATGAAATTTATTTTTTAAAATAGCAAATATAACCTTTTAACGTGAACATGTTTGCACCAGCATTTACTCTTTGTTTCTCAAGACTTCTCATTTCTATTGTTCACTAACTAATATTTAACCATGGTGGTGTTGTCTTCAAGTATTTGAAGGTCTATCACGTGAAAGGTGAAGTAAACATTTTCTGCTTTATTGAGCAGTACTAGGACCTTGTAAATACCAACAGCAAGGCACAGATACCAGCTTCCTAGCAGGGAAGCCTTTTCTAATTCCAACAATGGAAAATGCTGACTCATGGGGCAGTGAACTTTCTGTCCATTCAGGCAGAGTCTGAAACCATCCATGAAGTATGCTTTAGTGGAGAGTTCTTCATTGGGTGGGCAATTGGAGTAGAAAACCTCAAGGATTCTTCCAACTCTGTTCTAAGTATCTGTGGACAGTTGCCCAGTTCTCTGTGTAGTTAAAGCATAGACAATTTGTTCCAATATGAATCTGGACTTGCAGCCAAGACTTTAAGCAGAATATGTCTGTCTATTGACCACAATTCTAAGTTTAGCTGATTTCTCAAAACCTACCAGCTGCATTAGTCATTCAATAATGGAAGAATAAATTAGCACTGTTAACTATACCCTTTTTGAGCCAGGCTATTTGATAGATGGTATGTTACCTCCTTGAAGTCTAAAGTAGTCGTATGATCCAATTCAGTGGTTTAGCAGTGTTATAATTACCTTATGACACCAATCCTAGAGCCTTGCAAATCTAAATGCCACAATCCTACCACGTGGCTCAAACACTTTGTCATTAGTATTGCAATGAATGCTTTTGGAGTGAGTGAGGTTAGATGAGTGGGTGGATGTGTGGGAAGAGTTTAATATTTCAGTCTCATTTTATGAGCCTAGCTCTCCCTTTTAATGATAGGAGCTGGAAATTCTATTGAGGAGAGGGTAAACCAATCACCTTCTGGAGTCACAGATTCCTTGTTGAAGGGAATTCATAAATTTGGGCCACTTTGAGAGACAATACTAAAACCTCTTGCTTTTTTCCACACTGTCCTCCCTCCAGCTCCTCCTCTCCCCCAACCAAGGGCATAAAAATGTCTTCTTTGATCAACCAGTGTTTACCAAAGTTTTTTAGTTCATAAAACGTCTAGAAAATGATCATTTTTCTGCATGCACACTGGAGTAAATGGAGAAGGCGCTGGAAAACAGAAGCACAGGCTTGGTTTCTAGCTACCTTGAATGAAATCTACACTATGAGTGTTGGGAAATTAATACCTCTGCCTGTGTGGTGAGAGATCATTTCTTTAATAAACCAATATGTTTTATTTAAAAGAAAATTTTTGTTACATAGTTTGAACCTTACAAAATGGTTATTTATAGTTTGACCACAATTAAGGGCAACTTCTTATGGCTCATCCTAAGAGAAAATATGGGATCTCCAGAAAAACTCAGAGAGAATGTAGAAAATTGTCCTCTTATCTCTATACCTAAGGGATCAGGTATTAATGTATATACATCAATACATTGAATTTTTTCACACACACACATACACACACAGACATATACTTTACATAATTAAAATCTTATAGCAGTGCATAATTTTTGTGATCTGATTTTTTAACTTAATATTTAATAATAAGTATTTTCCTATGTCATTAAGTATTCTACAGTATGATTTTCAATGACTCTGTAGTATTCCCTCATATGGATAAATGAATTAATTTAATTTAAGCACTTTTCTATGGTCAAATATTTGCCAATATTTTGCTATTGGAATTTATGCTGGCTATAAACATACTCATAAGGGTAACTTTTGCATACATCTCCAATTATACTCCAGGTATTGCTGAGTCCAAAGTCTATGCATGTTTTCAGATTTCTGATACTTTGCTATTCACCTACTGAAGGATATCTTCATTGCTTCCAAGTTATGGCAATTATGAATAAAGCTGCTATAAACATCCATGAGCAGACTTTCATGTGGACATAGAGATGTACACATCTATCCCTTCACTAACATTCTGTATTATCATCGTTTGGAATCTTTACTGATTATTTCTTTCTTTCTTTTTTTTTTTTTTTCCTTTTTGTCTTTTTTACTGACTGGTAATGGGATCGCAACCCTGGGTGTTGTGCCCGCACCGCGCTCAACCAGTGAGCGGGAACCGGTCTCCACATGGGATCCGAACCCTTGGCGGGAGCGCTGCCGCACTCCCGGGTGGCACACTCTCCAGTGCGCCACCAGGCCAGCCCCTGATTATTTATTTCTTATCTGGATTTCTCAGGGGGATTTCAGGGTCATTAAAGTCCTGTTATGTCTGGCATTTACAGTGACTTTTCCACTAAAATTTTAGGGATTAGAACAATTTCGCAGTCTGCTTCGTGCTATGCCTTTCCTTTCAGAAATCTCAGCTCATTGCGAAGATAGATTGCTGTGGGCTGCAAGCAGATTCAAATGCCACAGACAGCAACCTAGGTCTTCATCCTAAAAGGAGCTCTGTGCTTGAAATTATGTATCTTCAGCCCTTAATCTGATATTCCACTTCATGTCTAGTGAAATCAGGCTGAGGACCAGCAACTGAGTGACAGTCCACTAATTATTAGAGGCAAATCCCTTACCACTCACCAGCTGCTACCATGTTGAATAGATCCTTCCTAATTTAGAACAGATGCTGGGAGGTCCATGGCTTTTAATGGGAAGGGGCAGTAGTTGAAAATAAAGAAAATGTTTGTTTAAATGTTGAAGAAATAAGCAAACCTTAAAGAAGAAAAAGAAAATAACCCCACACACTTAAAACATCTGAAGAATTGTGAATTTGTCAGGGGGCCAATAATTGGCTAATGTGTAAAGAACATGAAAGCTGTCTTCAATTCAACAAGATGATACTTTTTAAAATTATTAATGCTACCCAACAATAAAAAAGGCTGATTCATGAAATAATTTTTTCCAGAATACCCAGGTAAACTGATTATCCCCCTTTTAAATAGTCACATTATACATACATACTTACACTATTAGCATTAATTATAGAGAGTTAGAATTATATTTGCTCATTTACTTCTACTGCTCGATCATGAGTTCTATTGCAAACTAATACTCAGTAAAATTATAGGGAACACATAATATGATTTCATGGCTTCTGAGTCAGCCTTTTATCCCCCAAATACTCTTACCCAATTAGAAGTTGATTCCTTTGATTTGAAATTATAACACCACTGCATAGCAATAGGTAAGGTTTTGTTCATAATTCAAAGTAAATGAGTTATAAAACCCTTTCCAGGGGGAAGAGGATGAAATGAAGTGGAGGAAATGTTAAAAAAAAAAAAAAGGTAAAAAACAATTGAGGCTTAGAGTGCTGAAGACAAAATGTGTTGACTCTATATATAGGTTGTTGTTCTTTTGTTTTTATTATTGTTGTTTTTTTAGGGGGCCCTTTTGGATGATTTAAAGGTGCTCTTTATTTTAAAAAATTCTGGCTTAGGTCAGGGATATTGTAGGGAAAATTAAGTTTTCTTGCTCAAAAGGCAATATGGTATGAAAGGTCATTCATGAGCACTGCCAATCTTTCTCACTTATGAAAAGCTCAAATAAAACATTTTTATTAAAATAGTGGAAGTAACAGCAAAGAGACGGAAGGAATGGAACACAGGGTGTGGTTGAGATTCAAATGTTCCTGGCATTGGTTGGGTGAACTTCTTTGAAACCAAGTATTTAGGCTTCCCAGCTGATCTCAATACAGTGGCATCCTCTCCTTCATTTGAGACTAAGTCTCATTCATTCATTTAATCTTTCATTTAATAAAAATATGGTGAGTGCTTAATCATGGGCCAGATCCTATAGCAGGCTCTGGGGCTACAGTAGTGAACCAACTACACAAAAACCTCCTGACTTCATGGAATTTACATTAGGGTGGGATGTCCATTGATAAAATAGGATTAAATCCCAATTGGGTATAATTGTAACAATACAAGGAGAGGTTTTTAGTTTAATCCTAAAGTAATCTGAATTTAATAAATCTAATAACATCCTAATTAGCAGAGCAAGTGCCAGTCCTCTTCAGAATTATTCTTCAGTGTGGAGATATGTGGGAGAAAGACACTCCTACCAAAGCTCTCACTCAAGAAAAAGCTCTAGCATTTGAGTGGAAAACATGAACTGTTACTAAATTTAGCCAAAATTAGCATCTTGTAGTTTGAGAAATTTTTCAGCCAAGCAAACTGCATAATCTAAATGCGACCATTTCTTTGCACCCTTTCCTGAAAACCTTTCCAACACTCATGCTGCCAATGTTTATGCTGCCAACACTGTCAGTGCACTTTGCTATAAGAGATTAAAGGTTGGCTACAAATAATTTCCAATGAATAACTCTAATTAGCCGCTAAAGTTGGCATATTTTCTGCAATCTGAAATTAGATCACAGAGTTGGGTTGACATGAAAAAAGCCTATTAACTCTCTAGTCTTCCAATTCCTATTTGCTGGGGGAAATGACTGCTTTGAACTTTATCTGCTACTATCTGAAGTCTGCAGTCAGCGGTAATAAAAGATACATGGAACTGGACTCTTAGTTTGCTACTATTCCACTGGTGGGACTTTCTGATATAAACTCATGAGAGAAATCACCCTAAGAGATATTTCAGTGGGCTTTGAAGAATAAAGCAGGGAAATTATTTTAAAAATTTATAAACACAAAATTTTCAAATTGCCCATATTATCCTCTCTAATAAAGAATTTTTTTTAATCTCATGCTTTCAGTCAATAGATGTATGAATTTCTCTTGGACCCAATTCCGAATCCTTTCCCTTAGAGATTTATCTCTTAATGTGCCTCTAAGCTTCAGTCTGGGAAACAGCACACATGCTGCTATTAGGTAAGGGTTTGGGAAGGGCTGCTTAATAATATCTAGTGCCATTTCACGGCAGCCCAAAGGCTGTGCCTTTTCAAGGAAGCCACATTTCAAGGTGGCATGTGTGTTTCATTACTGACTCTTACATTATACATAAGTACCTGAGGTGGGGGCTCTTGATTTTGAGTCCTGTCTGCTGTCATCAGCTGCTGTGGGGCTGATCTGCTGATAGTCAACATACCAGCTGTCTGGTACAGCCACATACACTTCTGGAGCTTCATTTGGATTAGTCATTCTGCCTCACTGACTTCAATGGAACAATCAAGAAGATGCAGTAAAGGAGATGGTGCATAGAAAATCAGAGTGAAAGTTTTGAAACAGAGAAATATTGCATTAGAGTAATAAAGTGGCTTATTTTTCACTGTTGGAATTAATCTGTATTCTGCTAAAAGTTCCCTGTCAAATGTACTTTTAATAATCTATGAATAGCTTTCTATCTTAGAAGCTATCTGATCATAAATCTTTCCAGAGGGAACATGATAACTTCAAAAGTGCACACTACAAGATTGGTGTCTGGCACTGGTGCCTGGCTTTGTAAATTAAGACAAAGAAGATGATATAGTTTTTACAGGTCGTTTCCCATGAAATTTTCTTTGAAATTTAAAACTTAAAGTATAATAAAATGTACTGTACAAGTAATGGAAGTTTGTAATTTTAATTATTTGACAACTTGAATAATTGATTATATTTGCTTTTGCTTTTTTGTGTGTACCAGATTTTTTAAAAGGGTTAGTAAATATTTGAACCAGAATAGTGCTGTCTTCTGTCTAAGCACAGTTTTTCTCTAAATACTTTGAGTATTTAAAAATATGTATTCATTTAAGGTAGAAAGTTGACAAGTTTTATTACTATTACACAGAGGAGAAAATTGAGGTACCAAACTAAGAGAAGATGATCCTGCTTTATAATTTATGTAATATAAACATATTGATTCTATTTACTTACTAAATGAAAATATTAATAAAGGTTGAAATGTAGAATTGACTTCCCAACCTATATTATATCCTATTTTTTTCTGTACATGGGAAGAGGTTTTTGTCATTAAAAATAAAACTTTTAAAGAAGTGTGCATATATATATATTAGTTATATATATATATAATTAATATTTATAAATAAATATATAAATGTAAATAAAAATATTTATTTAAAGAAATTGGCTTAGGCAATTGTGGAGGCTGGCAAGATCAAAATCTGTAGAGAAGGCCAGCAGCCTGGCAACTCGGGCAGGAGCTGATGTCACAGCTGTGGGGTAGAATTTCTTCTTTTCAGGGAAACTTCAGTCTTGCTCTGAAGGCCTTTTCACTGACTGAATGGGTTGCACCCACATTATTGAGGGCTGCATCTACAAAACTCCTGTTCACAGCAACATCTAGAGTGATGTTTGATTAAATCACTGGATATGATAGCCCAGTCAAGGAGACACATAAAACTGCCACAGAGGGCAAGAAATGCCTGTTGCCCAGAGTTCAGGTGGGCATTGCACTCCCACAGCACACGCACACACACACAGATGAGAAAACTGCCTCTTATTTCTACAACCTCAGTCCATCAACATACTTTAAGAGTAATTTCTTTATTTTAGAAAACTATTCATTATTATAATTTCACTCCTTTTCACTTAATGAGCACACTACTCACATTTTTAATGGGAACATATGTATTCTTTTTTTAAAAAATTTTAATTTATTATTAGCATATTCATTCTTACAAATCACGATATTTCTTTATGCCCTTTGCCCAACCTATCACTTTGGAAATCAGAAAGGGAGAATTAGGCTCCTCAATTGAAGAGCCTCCAAATAGTGGGGCCATGTCCTCACCCTGTGTCATAGCTCAGTGGTTAGAACTGGACTTTCTGGGTTTGTATCCCACTTCTGACATTTCCCAGCTGTGTGATCTGCGAAAGGAGACAATGGGATTCCTACCTCAGAGCTTGTTGTATAGAGTGCTCATCTCACAACAAAAGCTATGGAATTGTTAAGTAATATTCTTTCCAGGGAAGGAGGGAACAGCCCTGGAAATTTTTTGGCTTGTCAACTGGGTGTCAATGAAATATGGCCAAGTATTGCAATTTACAATCCTGAACCTAGTAAACTAAGTTAGTGATAATGAAACTTGGGTCTGTGGGCTAGCACCAGTCAGGAAACCATTGGCTAAAGATCTTGATAAGTACATAAGTTGTTACAGCAATTTGATATTGCTGTGACATATTTATTATATTTTATGAAAGTGGTATTCCACAAAGAATTAGATAAACAAAATAAAACATACAAACAGATTTGTCTTTCACTTCACCAGAAATAGTTTGGGAACAATTCATCTTAGCAACTTCTACTGAAAGGAATTTCTTCCAGATTAAAATTTAGTGTTAATTTCTTCAAAATTCATTGTTACCTCCTCCAGCAAAACTATAGTTGTGGTATCTGTCGTTGGTCTGTGATGTGCCTACACGTACTTGATAATTGTCTATTTGTGTATTTGTCTCCTTAACTGGCATGTGAGACCCAGAGATGCAGGGCTCCATCATGTTTGGGATCCCATGGACTAGAACAGTGATTGACACACATCTGGTGCTTGGTAATTACATTTTAGATGAAAGAAAACATGGATGAGTGACATAAAGAAAACTAGTCAAGGGGCCGACCCCGTGGCTCACTCGGGTGAGTGCGGTGCTGGGAGCGCCGAGGCCACGGGTTCGGATCCTATATAGGTATGGCTGGTGAGCTCACTGGCTGGGCGCAGCATGGGCAACAGCAAACCTAGGGTCGCGATCCCCTTACCGGTCACAAAAAAAAAAAAAAAAAAAAAAAAAAAAAAAAAATGAAAGAAAAGAAAACTAGTCAAGGATGGAAAATAAGCTTGATATTTTTCTGTTTTATACTAGGTTAATGAGAAAAGATAGAGATATTAAGAGTTATGGAAAACATTTACATTATACTGACCCTTTGAAATATTATATACACAATAGAAAGTACTTTGCCTTTGAATCTGTGTGTCAATTTTTACTGACAGTCTTAAATGAGTGAGCCATGATGTAAATGTAGCCTGGAGAAGGAGAAGAAAAGAAGATGGAGATTTGCTTCAGGAGAAACACACACTCTGCAAACCAACTGATTAGAAAGATGCTCTTTGTCTATGCAGGAGGGGTGGTTTCTTCCAGAACATACCAGGTGTCACATTTGTTGACATTCACTGACATATAATAACAGGAAAGTTTAAAGGAATCATAATTGTATCAGCACTATAACTTTGAGGGTTTATATAGGTCCTTTTCTCCCAAACTAAAAAGACAAGGCACATTGTAGTAGATTTATGTATGAGGCTTTGAGCTGACATCTATGGCTCAATATTTGTTAGAGTGACTTCCTTTGAAATAAGCATGATGTTTTCTTCTGGCATATAAGGTGACATCTCTTTTCCTGATTTCTTGAGGGAAAAAAAAATCTTTTCATAATTGGCTAGTTTCATGGCCATCACTCTTGAGTCCCTGACACTATTTCATGTTGTTTTCATTGTGCTGTGTTAACACATCACATCAGCTCATCATAAAACACAGACCTGGGGAAGTCAAAGAAAGCCAATAATTATTGATCTTTCAGGATGAGTAATTTGTATTAATCCTGGAAAGATCAAAACAAGCGTGTTCAACTAAAACTTACAACTCCAAAAAGCAGTCAAGAATTCTTTGACGTTTCTGGAGTAGAAAGGACATTATTAGTAGACACAGGAAAACTTAAAGCAAACAAAAAAATCCTTGCTGGTTATCTTACTAACATGACAGTACATTGCCATCCATGATTCTGTGGTATTAAAGAAACTCATTTGGGTCTATCTGTGTGTTCCTCTGGCACAATGTCATGATATACTAAAGGCCATCAGCTTTGAAGCCATATAGACTTCAACTTGCATTCTACATCATTTACAGTCTCTGAGCCTCTATTTCCTCATATTAAATAGAAATTAGAAAACATACCTGTAGCACTGTTGTGACTATTAAATCTTATTTGAATGTAAAGTGGTCATCACTGGTTCCAGCAAATGATAGTTCCTCAACAAGTGTTGATTTCCCTTGTATGCATTCTACTGCTTGATCCTCCCTTGAAGTAACCTCAGTTTGCTTTCAGATTTCCATTAAACTTATCGTTCACTTGTCTGAAGGTCCATAGTTGCAGTGAACTTAAATAAACATGGAATAATGCACTTTAGGTTTGACTTAGTCTTTTCCCACCTCAGGAGATCTGATTCTTCTTCTGAGGCTGTTAAAAGATGGTGTTGTCCACTCCTTAAGTACACAGTTCATGACGGATTTCCAGGCCAATATTCATTATTCAGCTTCTTGTCCACTAAAAGTTGGCATACTCAAACTTAATTCCCTTTAAAAAAATCAGGATTTTTTGTTTGTTTTGCTTTTCTAGGTGTAAACTTAAAAATAGCAAAGATAAGTTTTTCTCTTTCGATTTTGCTTTATTTCCCTCCACTCACAATAAAAAGAAAAGGTGAAGTCTACATGAAATGCTATGTCTAATAGTGATACATTTGGGGAATTACTTTCTAAATCTCTCTGCTCAATTTCCATATGTGTCATCTCGCACCACATTTGTCAGCTTGATTTTCGTCTGCCCTGTCCTCTTATTCCTAAAGGATGTCATCGCATTTGGGTATAGAGAGTTAAAAAAATGTATCCTAAGTTGATGTGGATTCTTTTCATTTCATTCTAAATAAAAAAAAAAAACATTCTGGAATTTTTAAATATATGCTAGGATAAATGTTTTATTTTGGATAGAATTAGAGTTTTACCATAGAGCTCAGTTCTTTGTACGTTAAGATGATAGCAGTGATGGATGGAAAACTCTGAACCAACCACACTTCTTGCTTTGCAAACAGCAAGCCTGCTATGGCCTGAATTTTTGGGTCCTCCCCCACACCCAAAATTTATATGCTGAAAGGTAATGGTATTAAGAGGTAGGGCCTTTGGGAGGTGATTAGGTCATGAGGGCACAGCCTTCATGAATGGGATTAATGCCCTTATAAAGGAGGCCCTGAGTGACAATCCCTCCTTCCACAATGTGAAGTTACAGTGAAAAGACAGCAGCTATGAATCAGGAAGTGGCTCTCACCAGACACCAAATCTGCTGGCACCATGATCTTGGACTTCCCACTCTCCAGAACTGTAAAAAATAAATTTCTGTTGTTTATAAGCCACCCAGGTTATGGTATTTTGTTACAGCAGTCTGAACAGACTAAGACAAAGCCTTTTCCATATGAGTTGAGAGGAGACTAATGTATAATTTTTTGGGCATACAGAGTTTTAACACACACACACACACACACCACTGTCTCAAATTCCCAGGCATAATGCTCCAAACCTCCAAACACCTAAGCTAACTCCCTTTAATATTCTTAAAATTGTGTGGAAACAGTTATAATTTAGACAGTAAGAATTATTCCCTACCCAGCACATTGGAATATTCATAATCAACATTTTTTTAAGTATGTGCCTTTGCACATGACCATGCGTACCTCCCTGGAGCTCCTCCCCGCAGATACATAGGAGACAACATGGAGATGTCTATGGAACGCTTCTGACAGGGGAGGTTCATTGCAAAAACTCATCATATATTGTCCTCAGGGATATGCCATTTTCTAGTCTTTTTCATTCAAACATAATGTTTAGAAAGTTCTAATTGGGAGGCTATTAGACTGGGGTGGCTCTTGCACTTTAAATTCCTATGTGAACAAACCAAAGCCCATGTAAACAGTTAAGTTGAAACTAGAAACCACCAAGTAACCTCTAAATAGGGACTTCCCACTCTAACCAATCAAAATTGTATTTTTTCAGCTTCTGTAAGCACTGTATAAAAGGTTTTTTTTTTCTCTTTCCCCTCCTGGTAGAGTGCTAGCTACTTATAATTACTGAATGCTCAAATAAACTCTTTAGAATTTAAATGTGCTTTTCTTTTATCATTACCTTTTGCCTGAAACTTTTTCTCACTCACTTCCAAGATTCTCAAACAGAATAAGCACATTCCAAAAATAGATAGTATTCACCTTGAGCACAAGTGACCTCACAATCCACGAATATAGTATGATTCTACAGAATGGAGACTGCAGCATGAGTCATTTGTTTAAAATAAAAGTGGGTCCTGCATAGTGACCAGAAGAATCAGTAAAACTTAAATAGTAGCTGCCAAAATCCTTAGATCTTGAGAAAATATCTTTGTAAAGTAGCTGTCTCAGGACTACACCCAGCATGAGGTGCACCTGAGTCATGACTTCTTACAGGAGTCAAAGAGTATATGAAGGCAGTGGTTCAATGCCCAATGCACTGAGATGAATACCTTGAGACCTCTAGAAAAAAGGAAAGAATTTCCTTTCAAAACTAGAAAATTTAATATCCTGGAGTAAAGTGAGTCCTATTTTAGAATTTTTTTTCTTTAATTTCTTTATGACCTGTGACCTCCCCTATATCTTTCTTTTTGTCATCACTGTCTAATAGAAATGGTATTTCTTTTTAAATTAATGTCTTGAAGTTTTCTTTGAACATTTCACATAAATAACATTGCATGGTTATCTCTTATTTTGAAATACACGTAGCTTTCAAAGTTATAAACCTATAATGGCATTAAATTGAGCAGAAATAAGAAACTTTGATTCTAAAGAGTATGGATTGGTGAAAGCAAACTCCTAATCATCTAGTAATTGTTGAGCATGGCGGACATTATACTTTTTTGCTGCTCTAAGGAGTTTACAGTCCTTTTGGGAAGACAAGTCATAGATTAAAACCTAATAATCTATAGCAAGGATCAGCATACTTTTTTCTGCAAAAGGGCAGATAAAAATTACATAGGCTTTGCAAGCCTGAAATAGAAGACATTATATACCAGTTATTTAAGAAGAGAGAATTCTCCTGCTCGATGCTGCCAGGCCCCACCCCATTCACAGGATGAACCACAGAAGGTGGTAGGCCCAATTTGGCGATAATCTCCAAAACAAGAGAAAGTCCTTACGTGGAAGGGCCTGTTTGGGGGTGTGGGGAGGCAGCTGCCTCAGTCAGACTCACTCTCTTCCCCATAACACGACACACAGATCCCAGTATGCCCTCCTCTCTTCCCAGAGAGATCAGCCATCTCAACTTATGCTGGTAGCCAGAGGCAAGATGACTCATGGAGTTGGTAATTCTCCAACTGAGATTCCACCCCGTAGTGCCTGATAGTTACCAACTGCTGAGTTCCCAAAATGTAGGTGGTGTCACTGAGCAGCAGTGAGGCCCACCTGCAGGTTAGGGAGACAAGCATAGGAGCAGAGTGCTGGAGAGGAGCAGAGGTACATTCATGGACTTGTTCTTTGGGGTTTATAGAGCTAGCTTGCTCATTGTGGTGCCTGCATACTGTAGTGATCTGCAGAATCCTTATCATGTACCAAGCACCCTGCTAGATTCTAAGTCACAGTTTCATTGAGTTTATCTCATAATAAAGGGTTTAAATGGTACTATAAAAATTTGTAATAGATAACTTTTGCCAGTACTAACTACCATTTGGGATTGTGGCCAAGAAAAAATTCATTAAGAGCATGAGCATTGAGCCTAGTGCTAAAAAAATTTGAAAAACTAGAGAGGAGAGAAGAGACTACTCCAAATGGGTAAAGTAAAATTGTTAAAGGATAATTTTTAAAAGGTCAAATTATGACTCACAAAATACAGAATAGATAAGTGCCAAAGATGTTACTTAACTATCTTTTATCTAATTTATTATTTAGGGAATCCATAAGATGTACAAAACAATTAAAAGAGAATAAAAGAATAAGTACATATATTGACATTAAGAAATGTTGAAATAAATTTGCTCATAGATACAAAACTAGTGCTTTCAACAGACTACAAATCAATTTTACTTCTATCACACAAATTTGTTTGCATATCTATGAACAGAAACCATATGCATCACCATAATCTCTCCACAAATAATCTCTGCAAGGTTGCAAAATAGTTAAAGACAATGAAAGGCATATATACATGTAAAACCAGAAAACCCCAGAAGGATACTTTTAGATAACATTCAACATTCCAATGTAAAGATATTTAGTAATCACCTCTCCCATTTCAAATTTTTTTTTACTTGACTACATGAACAAAAGTAAACACGTGTGTGTGTGTGTGTGTATATATATATATATATATATATATATATATTTGTTTATATTTATACACATGCACTTATACACATATATATATGGTGCAGAGACATCTATCTGGGATGCTCAGTTCGTCATCATCTCATTTTTTTAGAATTGCTACCTGTGGCACAGTATTTTTGGCATATTAAACCTGAAAGTGTTAAAACTACATTTTAATGTTATAATTTCTAGCTTCTTGGTGGGTATATGAGAAAACTATTGAGGAATCAAAATTCGTAAAGAATGGGAGGTTTCTCAATGATCTTTACATTTTATAATGCACACAGTAACCCTCCCAATTCTATTGCTTAAGGATTGTCCTACTCACTGCTTTAGCTCGATGAGTAAGTACAAAGAAAAGGAAAAAAAACAAAAAAAACAAAATAAACAAAATAAACAATAGCAACGGCACAGCCTAGAAAGTGTCTGTCACAAAATCACTTTGCTCTAAAGAGATAAATGGGATCAAACACGTAATAAATTAAGAAAGCCATATTCCCTTGGCCTATATCCAATCTTTACTATGTTAAAATTGGCCGAAGGCCAAAAACAGAGAATAAACTAACAGCAACAAAGTAAAGAGGTAGATTGAAAAAAAAAAGAAGTACCAATTTGAACTTTAAAAAAAATGGGACCAACTTGGTGTAATAGCTATAGTGCTATTAGGGCTCTCTTGAGCTCTCAAGTAATAAAGTAGCACGGCCGAAACATAGCACGATCAGTGATTCTCATGGCAATGGCTTTGTGGATGGACAAAGGCTCAAAATGTGTCCAGAACATGGCAGCATGAAAACAATTAAATACAATACATATTTTTGGAAGACTTTTGCTAAAATTTAGGTATATTTTTAAAATGTGAGTGCTCAGAGACAGTGTCAGATTCTTTAAAAAAATAAAAATTTGAATTTTTTTAATAGGAAGAATGCAGGTATGAGTAGAGGCATGAATAGGGCAGAATGGAAGGAGAATAATCAGATAAAATATTGGTAGACTAAGAAAACCTTTGCAAGTTCTAAGACGCTCTACTAAGAAGTAAGATACATGGTAAATTCCTCATTGTCAAATGATTAAGAATAGTTTCAAGGAATAGAGAGATCTAACTGACTTTCTATTTTGTGACACTTAACTCACATTGGGTAACAATGGCAGCTAACATTTATTTTGTTTCAGAGCATATAAGTCACTGTATTAAATGATACATATGTATGTATAATAATCTCATTTAATCCTCAAAATATATGATAAAGGCATTATTATTATCTCCATTTTGTTGAAGAAGAAACAGAAGTTTAGAGACGCTAAATTAAGATTGCAAAACTACAGTGTGGCAGAGGCAATCTGAATCTGGATTGTATGAGTCAATTACCTCATTGGTGAGAGTGATCTTCTTTACTTGGTTGACCTATTCAAATGATAATCTCTTCCAGAAACACCCTCATTGACTTACCCAGAAACAATGTTTTACCAGGTATTTGTACATTGCTTAGCCCAGTCAAGTTGACACATAAAATTATCTATCACAAATCCACCCCTTATCAACTTGGCACCTATATGCATCTCCTGAAACCATAATTAATTTCCAAATAATGGCCATAATAAGGTAATAATTCCATCTGATGTGATACAACTATAGAGAGTATAACCTAAAATATACTAATTCCTTCCCCAGAGGAGAAGGTAAAGTCCTTTAGTGTTGTGTATTCTTCTTCTGATATGCTATAATTTAAATAATTTTAAAATGTAAATGAAAAATTACAATACTTAAATGCTGGTATAAAGTTGATACATTTTATGTTACATGATAAGGGAGTAAGAGAGAAACTAAAACAAAGATATTTGCTTAATATTTGTATATATACACACAAATGTATTCATAACTAGAGAGGAAATACTCATAGCATTTACAGTCCTCATTTCTGTAACTGGTCACATGATCATAGCTGGTATTTATAACTACCTTCTTCTGTCTATTCTGTATCCCCTTTGCCTTCAGCAAGCACCTGGGGCCTTCTATCTCAGTGAAATTTCTTGGGGTACAATGGTGTTGAGCATCTTCAAATGTCCTCTCTAAGGTAAAGGATAAATTGTTGCATCTGTGTGCCCCCCACCCCCCAACTAAAAAAGAGACAAAGTACCTAGTGGGCCTCTTTGGATTTTGGAGGCAACATATTCTTCATTTAAGTATGTTACTCCCAAAAAGACCCGTTTACTGAGTGACCCGAAAAGCTGCAACAGATCCAGGCTGCTGTGCAATCTGCTGTTCCACCTGACCTATATGATCCCACAGATCCAGTCGTGCTTAAAAGGTCAGTGGCATATAGGGATGCTGTTTGGACCCTTTAGCAGCCCCCTATAGGTGAATCACAGAGCACTCCTTTAGGATTTCAGAGCAAGGCCCTGCTATCATTCACAGATAACTACTCTCCTTTGGAGTGACAGCTCTCTGACTGCTTCTGGGCCTTAGCAGAGTCTGAACTCTTGATAATTGACCATCAAGTTCTCATGTGTCCTGAGCCGCCCATCATGAAACAGGTGTTAACTGACCAATCAAACCATAAAGTTTAGAATGAACACCAACATTTCCTCATTAAATGGAAGTGGTATATTCATGATCAGGAGAGACCATCATTATTTATGCAGGCATTAGAGGATTAATCTCCACTGCCAGTGGGGGTGGAGAGTCCATTGCTTTTGGGGTGGTAAGGTCACTTTTTCTGGAACTGGGGAGGACAATTCTGCTGGTGGTGATGGGGACACTTCCACTGAGGATTGGAGATCTCTTTCACTGGCAAAGAAGACTCATCAGAATTTAGGGATGCAATGTCCCCCAGTTCATCAGGGTCTTCCCACATGTCCCCATCCCAGTGTACAGGATCCAATTCTTTCTTAATGCCCTCACTTTAGCAATAGACACCCTGTAAAGCTGTAAACTCAATTTGCATTTTAATCCAACCAATCACAGGATGAAATTCTGCATTTGATTTTCAGCAATTTTAGCCCTGTGGCTACAGGAAATTAGGCTCTCCTTTAGCTTATACCTAGAAGCCCTTAGGTTGTTTATGCAGTGATTGAGCTGGGAATTTGAATCCCTGAGCTTATTCTCTTCTCTAGCTGCATTGTCTTGTGACATTAGAAACAACCAATCAATGTCATCACTATATCCTTTAGTTTTCCAAAATGGTTCAAAAGTATCATATGTGGAATCATTTAGATTCTTGCTTCTTATAAGTGATTGATTAGGAGTATCCAATGCAGATATTTTGTATATTTCTATAAATACTTCATGCCATGAAATATCAGTGCTCTCTTTATTATTAAACATAGCTATTTGCATCTTTAAATCTAATCAGATTAGAGATCCAGTTTCAGAAACCCAAGAAGCAATTCAGAAATTTTATCCTTAAAATTCTGTTCCTCTAGACCCACTTTTGGTACCAAAATCTATACTAGTCAGGTTCTCAAATATTCATTTGCCTTGAATTTTCCACACGTATTTTTCTAACTTCAGTCCAAATTGTCCTTTGGCTACATTTTGCTATGTTGTAGTAATGAATGAAATATGAAGGCTGCTCATGCAGAAGTAAAAAAAGAATAAAACTATTTTAATCTAGATTAATATACTAATCTAAATTAGTCAGGAACTAATACACATGTATGTATATATGTACACATATACACACATATGAGAGAGAGAGATTTATTATAGAAATTGGCTGAAGTGATTATGGAGGCCAAGAAGTCCCACAATCTGCTGTCTGCTGACTGGAGAACCAGAAAAGCCAGTGGTGTAATTCAGCCTAAGTCCTAAGGCCTGAGAACTTGGGGGGGGGGGGGGGGGGGGGGGGGGGGGGGGGGGGGGGGGGGGGGGGGGGGGGGGGGGGGGGGGGGGGGGGGGGGGGGGGGGGGGGGGGGGGGGGGGGGGGGGGGGGGGGGGGGGGGGGGGGGGGGGGGGGCTAATGGTGTAAATCCCAGATTGAGTCTGAAGGCCTGAGGAACAGGAGTGCCAATGACCAAGGAGAAGACAGATGTGCCAGCCTAAACAGAGAGAAAACAGAGACAAATTTTACCAGCTATTTGGATATTTCTTAGGCCGATCAAGTTAACACGTAAAATTAATCATCACAGGGCAAATAGTATTTAAATTACATAATTTTATATATAAGAAAACAGAGACACATAAAAGCAAAGTAGTTAACCCAAGCATGCACCACTAGTAAGTGTCAGTATGAGTCCGGTAGGTGCTGTTTCCACTATGACAGGGCACAGTGGACCTGTCCATCATGTGTATTCTCTGCTCAAAATCCTCCAAAGGAGACTCCCCAGCCCTCAGCTGAGGGGCAGCTTTGCACAGCTTGTGGCAAACTGAAAAATGCAAATACTACCTTAGAGACATTCAAACTCAGTTTTTTTAAAACGTACAAAAACCAAACATGTGCTGTCTTAACAAAGCATTGTCTCCTGGGCTTATCCTGTGCAAGTCTGCCAATTTGTGACCGTAGGAGTGGAGAGTAAAAGACCAGCTGGGAGAGAATTTAAGAGACAGAAGCTGACACACAGAGCATAGCCTGGTTGCTCTAATGGCAAGCAATTAGAATAAATATCCATTAATTCCCGAGGCTCTGGTCTCTGGAGTTGTCTTGAATTCTAAAGAACCTTCTGGTTCCAATCCCCTTTTAAAAGGTATGACCTAGGTGTTTACTTTTTTCAAGATTATATATATCTGAATACATAATTTACATATATATTATATATATGTATCTCCTATAATAAACCCTCATTATAAGAGGTAGCATGTAGGCCATTCTCTGTAACCCAATGGGCCTAACAAAACCATTGCACTATCATTTGCCTTGAATTTTCCACATGTATTTTTCTAACTTTTCATTCCAAATTGTCCTTTGGCTACATTATGCTATGCTGTAGTAATGAATGAAACATGAAAGCTGCTCATGCAGAAGTAAAAAAAGAATAAAACTAAAGTCATGGTTGCTCTTCCTACTAACTAATATGAATAAGATATTCAGTATGAAAACAAATTTTAAAGTACTAAATTGATTCAATTTATTAAATTACTGTTTTTAGAGAGCTTTCTAAATGCCAGTGTTTCAGAGTGCTGTGCATCCTTTGAACACTGAAAATTACATAACTAATGACACCTTTTTAAAAAGCAAGACTCTCTATGGAATGACCCTTTTTGGAGACACTCTTAACAATCATACAATGGTGTGTCACTCTAGAGGAAAAAAAAATTCTAGTCACACCTTAGAATCCTAGAACTAAGCTGGAAATAAGGAGAAAAACTTTATTTTTGTAGTCTGGCTCTAATTAGGTAATTAAAAGATTTACAGTAGTGAATCTGCTTTATAAATAATGAATAACAAGTCTGAGAACCTTGGAAGCCAGGTCAGAGTCTGAGAGGCCCCAGCACCAGGCACTGGCTTTAGGCAAGAACTCAGTGTCATGCATAAACTACAGTAAGTCCCAGAGTAGACATGACTCTTGATATTCAGTCTTCATCTGCAACCTAAACATTTCAGTATTCTCAGGAGATTTCTAGGATTTGTGGTATAACTAATACAAGGAAGAAAATATATCTTTTTAAGTTTTCTAATTAATGTCTCAGTTTCCCATCTGTTCTTCGGTAGGAATATCTTCTTCTGAGGCTTCTTATCACTGCTGTCACCACCCCTACCAAATTTTCCAAAGACTTTGAGAGCTTAGATAGTACACACATCAGTCCTTTTCCAAGTCTCTGTGACATTGGAGATTGCTACTGAAGACTTGTCTTGCACTGTGGGCCAGACAAGGGTGAGGCAAGCGAGGTCCCTAGGACCCGACATTCCAGCAGGCACTGCTCTCTGCCCCTACACACAAACAACCTCCCCCACTATCAACAGCCCTCGCCAGGTGATGCATTTGTTACAATGAATGAACGTATGTGGACACATCATTATCACTCAAAGTCCATAGTCCATTAGCGTTCTCTCTTGGTACATTGGTTGTGTTTTGACAAATGTATAATGACATATATCCACCATTATATTATCATACAAAATGGTTTCACTTTCCTAAAAATCTTCTGTGCTCTGCCTGTTCCCTGCATTCTAACCCCTGGAAACCACTGATCATAGTTTTACTGGCTCCATAGTTTTGCCTTTTGCAGAATTTCATAAACTTGTAATCATACAGTATGTTGGCATTTCAGATTGGCTTCTTTCACTGAGTAATATGTATTTAAGGTTCTTCCACATTTGTTTTCATAGCTTGATAGCTAATTTCTTTTTAGTCTTAAAAAATATTAACTTGTTTGGATGTACCACAGTTTACTTTTCCATTCACCTACTGAAGAATATCTTCATTGCTTCCAAGTTATGGCAATTACGAATAAAGGTGCTATAAACATCCATGAGCAGATTTTCATGTGGACATAAAGTTTTCATCTCCTTTGGGTAACTACCAAGGAACGTGATTTCTGGACCATATGATAAAAAATATGTTTCGTTTTGTGAGAAACTGCCTAATGGTCTCCCAAAGTGGCTGTACCATTTTGCATTCCCTCCAGCAATGAATGAGTGTTCCTGTTGCTTCATGTCTTAGTAAGCTTGGGCTGCTATGACAGGATACCATAGACTGTGGATGGCATGGTCAGTGCTTGTTGAAGGCTGTCTTCCTTGGTCACAGCTGGTGGTCTTCTTTTTGTATCATCACATGGCAAAGAGAGACAGAGAAAACAAGTTCTCCTGAGTCTCTTCTCATAAAGGCAGTAAATCCATGAAGAGGGTTCCACCTTCACCACCTAATTAGCTCCCAAAGGCTTGATCTTCAAATACCATCACTTTGAACAACATTAGGGTTTCAACTTAAGAACTTTGGAGGATTTCCCCTATGTTTTCCTTCATTTTGAGTTGATTTTGGTATATGGTGAGAGGTACAGGTCCGGTTTCATTTTTCTGTGTATGGATGTCCAATTTTCCCAGTACACTTTATCGAAAAGGTAGTAATTTCCCCAATGTTTGATCTTCTTGGCTTTGTCAAAGATCAGTTGGCTGTAAGCATGTGGGTTGATTCCTAGGTTTTCTATTCTGTTCCATTGGTCCAAGTGTCTGTTTTTATGCCAATAAGTAAGACTGGGCATAGACTTTATGAATAAGACACCAAAAGCACAAGCAAAAAAAAAAGAAAAAATAAATGGGATTATATCAAACTGAAAACTTCTGCACAGCTGAGGAAACAGTCAACAGAGTGGAAAGACAACCTATAGAATGGGAGAAAATATTTGCAAATTATACACCCAACCAGGAATTAATATCCTGAATATACAAAGAACTCAAACAACCATACAGTAAATAATAATAATAATAATAATAATAATAATCCAGTTAAAAAATGGGCAAAGGAGATGAATAGACATTTTTCAAAGGAAGACATACAAATGGTCAACAGATACATGAAAAAATGCTCAGCATCACTAGTCATCAGAGAAACGCAAATCAAAACCACACTGAGATATCATCTCATTCCAGTTAGACTGGACATTATTAAAAAGACTGAGAATGACAAATGCTGGCAAGGATGTGGGGAAAGGGGAACTCTTCTACACTGTTGGTGGGACTGTAAATTAGCACAGCCATTATGGAAAACAGTATGGAAATTCCTCAAACAACTACAGATAGAACAACCACATGATCCAGCAATCCCACTACTGGGACGCTGGATCCCACAAAGGAATGGAAATCATCATGTCAAAGGGATACTTGCACTCCAATGTTCACTGCAGCTCTGTTTATAATAGCCAAACTATGGAACCAACCTAAGTGTCCATTGACCCACAACTGGATAAGGAAAATGTGGTCTATATACACAATGGAATACTACTCAGCCATAGAAAAGAATGAAATTCTGCCATTTGCAGCAACATGGATGAGTCTGGAGAAAATTATTTTAAGTGAAATAAGCCAGACAAAGAAAGAGAAATATGGCATGTTCTCACTCATAACTAACTGCTATGAAGGGGGAAAGGGAGGGAGGGAGGGAGGGCAGGAGGAAAGAATGAAGGAAAGAAAGAAAGAAAAAAACACAACAATATGTTGAACTTTCAGAAGGAGAGAACAAACCTAAGGATACTAGAGATATGGGGAGGGAGGGAAGGGGTTTGGGAAGTGGAAGGATGGTCAAAGGGCATAAAGAAATATCATGACTTGTAAGAATGAATATACAGATAAGAAATAAGAGGAAAAAAAAGAATTTTGGAAGGAACACAAGCATTCAGTCCACAGCATTCCATATCTTGTCAGCATTTAATGTCGGTGTTTTGGATTTTGGCTATTCTGATAGGTGTTAATGGTATTTTATTGTTGTTTTAATTTGCAACTCCTTAATGACATGTGTTATTGAGCACCTATTCATATGCTTATTTGCCATCTGTATATCTTTTTTGGTGAGGTGTCTGTTCAAGTCTTTTACCCATTTTTTAATTGGTTGTTCATTTTCTTATGTTGAGTTTTAAAAGTTCTGTGTACATTTTGGATAACACTCCTTTATCAGCTCTATCTTTTGAGAATATTTTCTCCAGTCTGTGGCTTGTCTTCCCATTTTCTTGATAGTGTCTTTCACAGAGCAGAAATTTTAATTTAATGAAATTTAGCTTATCGATTATTTCTCCTATAGATTGTGCCTTTGGTGTTGTACTAGTATCTAAAAAGTCATTGACATACACCAGGTGGTCTAAATTTTCTCTTACATTATCTTACAGGAAATTTATAGCTTTGTGTTTTTTGTTTGTTTGTTTGTTTTTAAGAAAGATTATTTTGGGTGCTATGTAAAGAATGGATATTAAAATGCAAAAATGGACAGAGGGTGATTGGAAAAAGGCTACTGCAATAGTCCACATCGGGAATAATAACTTCCACAGGGAATGTGGAAGTAGAAATGGGGAGTAGTGGACTCAGGATCTCCATCTGTCTTGGAGGTAGAATATTGACAGATATTTTGAAGGAGAAGGGAGAGTAAAATCCAGACTAACTCCTAGTTGATATCCATCTAAGTAGTCTTCCGGCAGTTTCATTCAGTGGCCACCCAACTCCTGGGGTCCTTTGAATTGTCAGTCACCAGGACCTTAGGGAGAGGAAATCTGGTGCTGCTTCTGGGAGTGTCAAGAGGCTTCAATATGAGGACCTAAAAGTGGTCCAGTTTATTGGTGAAAACAAAATATCCTGCAAGACCAGTTAACTGTACACACTACACAGACCATATTTCCAGTATAACTCATAGGAGTTTCAGGGCAATGAAATACATTTTACTGAAAACAAAGTTGGTTTTCTGAAGCCCATATTTAGCCAAAATGTAAATGTTTATCCATAAAATATGGTAGTTGCACTCTCTTTTGGCATATTGGGAACAGATCTATTTTACCTTGGATACTTGGCCTTGGGTTAAAGTTATTCCCTATAGAGTTTTGTGGAATTAGGACCCTAATTTCTTTAGTTTTATTTCAATGCAAATTTTTGGGCCTTCACATAGAAGTAGTTACATTATAGATTATAGAGAACACATTTATAAAACTGAGTATTACTAACAAAACATTAAGTAAAAACTGATATAACCATTAATATTTAAAAACAAAAATTTTTGTGTCACCTTGATTTTAATAGAGGATTCACCAAAGTGTGAATTTTCTGATTTTTTTTTCCAGATACTAAATTTTTTGGTGGATTTTGGGGGGCTTTGGTTTGGTTTTAGTTGAAGTATGACGTATGGTAGATAAAATAATGGCCACCAAGAATTTTCATGTTCTAATCCCCAGAATCTATAAATATGTTACTTAACATGATAAAAGAGATTTTGCAGATGTGATTAAATTAAGGATCTTGAGATGTGGAGATTATGCTAATTTATTTGGGTGGGCCCAGTGAATCACAAGGGTCCTTCCTTATAAGGGGGAGGGGCAAGAGGGTCAAAGAGAAAGATAATGTGACAACCAAGGCAGAATCAGAAGGAGAGCTGAAGACATTACAATGCTAGCCATAAATGCTGAAAGGGGCCATAAATCAAGGAATGCAAGAAGCCTTTAGAAGTTGGAAAAGGCAAGGGAACAGATTCTCCCCTAGAGCCTCCAGAGGGAATACAGTCCTGTCAATACCTTGATATTAGATAAGACCCATTTAGGGCTTCTGATCTCAGAACTCTGAGTTACTAAATTTGTGTTAGTTTAAGAACAAAATTAGTGATAATTTGTTACAGCAGCAATAAGAAATCCATACAGTATGTTATTCTGAAAATAGGACTTTCCTTGAGAGCTTATGATAATAGAATATTGTTTTTAGCTAATATCTTTATGAGCTAGAAGGCGTATTGATCCTCCATTCTTTAATGTCTCATTCAAAGGCATGTTGCTTCTTGTGCTTAATAAAGAAGGAAAATATTTTTTCAATTGGATAGATGGGTAAATTGGGTAAATTTCCAATGGGTAGATGATGATAGTATTTACTGAATGGGAAAGATGGGCATTAGAGCTATTGTGGTTTAGTAAATCAAGAGTTACATTTTGGCTGTATTAAGTTTGAGATATGTAAATTAAGTTTGAGATCAGTGCTATAAAAATGGCCCATAAACTGTACACTGGTCAGTGACAGGATAAGTATAGAAAGTGGTAGTAACAATAGAGAACTGTGTATAATAACTTAATATAGCTATGATATTTAAGCATATGATAAGTAACCTTGCCACATTTAATTGTATATTGACCAATTCATCTGCTGTCAAACTCACACAGTGAGTTGCATGAGACACAAGCTACATATTAGTTATGTGCTATAGGAACACAATCTGTGTGAGTTAAAAGTTAGTTTGTCAATTGTAACCAAAAAAAAGATATACATTTTAAACTCATTTTTTTGCCAAAAGCATTTAAATGTTGTTATAACTGTAAGATCATTGGAATTGGCTGCTGATGACAAATCAAAGATGCGTTATGAAATTTATTTTATTTTATTTATTTCAGAAATATCTCATTTTCACTCTATTTTTAATTTTTTTTATTCTTAGCATTTCATCATTACAAATCATAATCCTTCCCCATACGCTCCACCTGACCTATCACTCCCCAACGCCCCTCCCTCCCCTCTGTCACTAGTATCCTTAGGTTTGTACTCTTCTTCTGAATGTTCAACACACACTCTGGTCTTCTCTCCTCTCTCTCTCTCTATCTCTCTCTCTCTTTCCTTCCTAGTTCCAAGTTATGAGTGAGAACATGCTGTATTTCTCTTTCTTTGTCTGGCTTATTTCACTTAAAATAATTTTCTCCAGACTCATCCAT
>NW_007727290.1:47073-50492 GCF_000696425.1 Galeopterus variegatus | reverse complement strand
TCCCACCAACAGTGTAGAAGAGTTCCCCTTTCCCCACATCCTCGCCAGCATTTGTTATTCTCAGTCTTTTTTAATAATGTCCAGTCTAACTGGAGTGAGATGATATCTCAATGTGGTTTTGATTTGCATTTCTCTGATGACTAATGATGCTGAACATTTTTTCATGTATCTGTTGACCATTTGTATGTCTTCCTTTGAAAAATGTCTATTCATCTCCTTTGCCCATTTTTTAACTGGATTATTATTATTTTTTTTTTTACTGTATAGTTGTTTGAGTTCTTTGTATATTCAGGATATTAATTCCTGGTTGGGTGTATAATTTGTAAGTATTTTCTCCCATCCTGTAGGTTGTATTTCCACTCTGTTGACTGTTTCCTTGGCTGTGCAGAAGCTTTTCAATTTGATATAATCCCATTTGTTTATTTTTCCTTTTGATGCCTGTGCTTTTGGGGTCTTATTCACAAAATCTTTACCCAGTCCTACTCCCTGGAATGTTTCCCTATGTTTTCTTTTAGTAATTTTATGGTATTCGAGTCTTATATTTAAGTCCTTAATCCATTTTGAGCTGATTTTGGCATGTGGTAAGAAGTATGGGTCTAGTTTCATTCTTCTGCAAATGATGACCAATTTTTCCAGCACCATTTATTGAAGAGGCAGTCTTTTCCCCAATGTATGTTTTATTGCCTTTGCTGAAGATCAGTTGTAAGTATGAGGATCGATTCCAAGGTTTTCTACTCTGTTCCATTGATCTTAGTGTCAGCTTTCATTCTAGTACCATGCTGTTTTGGTTAGAATAGCTATGAAACATAATTTGAAGTTGGGTAGGGTTATGCCTCTGGCTTTATTTTTTAGTTTTGGCTCAGGATTGCTTTGGAAATTCAAGATCTTTTGTTGTTCAATGTGAATATTAGGATTGCTTTTTCTATTGATATGGAGAGCCCAGAAAAGCTTGAACCCATGCCTCCACTTCTGCTTTTTGTTCTGCTTCTGTAACACCACCCACTTCTTGCATCAGCCTAGCCCCTATTGCACAGTTTCTGAGGAAAAAAACCCTAAAACCCTGGAACAATGGATCTATATAAGTTCCCGTAAAACCTGATTTGGGGCTCAAACTTTGGGGTATTAGTTCCTCTGAGTCCACTGGAATAATAAACCTCGAGTTCTACAACACTCTGAGTGGTGCTTGTTCTTTCGGCAGGCTGTTTGCCTCTGTTTCTGTAACATTTTGGTTCCCTGACTGGGAAACCAACCAGACTGGCCCCTTGAGCCACTAGCCCGAGAGGCGGCTGCCCTCGGAGTGGAGGAGCCTCAGCCTTCAAATGGTGGGTGCTGACCTAACGTTTTCTCAGGTCCTTCTTCACCAAGACTCCAATGAACCTAGGGTAACCAGCCTTGGGCAGACTCAGTGGAGGGACAAACTAACTCATACCCAAGTACTTCAGGATCAGGTAAGGTACTGGGACTCAGACCCAGTTCAGTTCAAGCCTGACTCTGGGTAGAAGGGGAGCTCGATCGCCTCCCACAGTCACCTTGCAGGAGATTGCCAGTTCAGTCAGGACCACCCAAGGGGGGAGGAATGTTTTATACCCTGAGTGTCTGTGTGAGTGATTGAATTTCTGTGGCACCAAGGCAACTGTCTGTGGCATTTGAGTGGGTCCTAATCTGTTGTTCCAGGGTCACATCGTATGGCATAATGGTGATTCCAGTCCCTGGTGGGCTGCGACCATGTCTGAGGTTTATGTAGATACACCTTAGCCAAGATGGACCCAAAGTCCCTCAGTGGACATGGCCAGGCAGATTCTGAATGTTCTCTCTTCTGTGAGGAGGGGCACCCTACCCTTGTTCATCCTTGCCACCATTGCAGGGAGGGCATCATGGGAGGTTGAGGATAACGGTTGTGACCTTCTCATGTCTGGGCACCACTTCTGTCCCAGACACCATGGGTGGAACTTCTTTGAGGCTTTGAGTAAACACCTTCTTGCCCTCTGGGTGTGACATGTATTCTACCACCTCATTGCCCCTCCTACTGCCTGCCCCTATTGACATCCACCTCTGTTCCCTACCCTGCAGTGTGAACCTGAGGTTCCTGCAGGACCTGGCTGTTTGGACTCTTCTCTTCCCCCCACTCCAGAGGGCACAGTGGGAGCTCCTTGCCTTTGAGGAGTGGCAATGCCGACGCTATTGTTGCCACCATGGGAGGGACCTCCTCTAAACCCACCATCCTAGAATGCATGCTTAATAATTTCAGAAAGGGATACTCAGGGGACTATGGGGTCAAAATGATTCTTGGGGCTCTCCGAACCCTTTGTGAACTTGAGTTCAATTGAGTTCAACCTTCATTGTAGGTTGGCCATCGGAGGGAACTCCCTCCCAACCATCAGGGCAGTATACGAGGTAGAGATGGTGGATCCTGGTCATCTGGATCAATTTCCTTACATTGACTGCTGGCTCCAGATCATGCAGAATATGCCCCCATGGGTCCAGTTCTGTGTGGATGAGGGACAGTGTAGAGTTCTAGAAGCCCACTTGCCCTGAGACCCCAAACCCGAAAGAGCCCAAAACCTATCTTCCAAGGGTCTGTAGATGATGAACCACTGTCCCCGCCATATGCCCCTTATGCACCACCTGGACCTGCCCATCCACTGCCAGATAGCCACCCAGCATCAGTTCCATTGTCCCCACAAGTGCCTTAGCCAAAGAGTCCCAGGCTGATGCGGAGATGCCTCTGTTCTGCTCAACAGCTTCCAGACCTCTAGATGCCTCTTCGAGAGACCTGAGGTCCACAGCAAGTCAATCCTGATGGCAGTATCCATCCAGGATGACCTCTTTTCTATTACCAACCATTCACCACCACTGAGCTCCTTAATTGGAAACATCATACACCATCTTACTCAGAACAACCTCAGGCCCTTATCAATCTCCTGGAGTCAATCTTCTTTGCCCTTCAGCCTACCTGGGAGGATTGCCACCAGCTGCTACTCACCATTTTCAGCACTGAAGAATGGTGACACATCCTGATGGGGCCAAGACAATGTCTCCAAGATCAAGCACCTGTTGGCACCCTGGACCCTGAGATGTGAGCCAGAAATGCAGCCCCAAACACTTCACCTGACTGGGACTTCAATGATGAAGAGGGAAGAAACAGACTCTGCTGATGTCAGGAAGCTCTCCTCCATGGGTTAAATGCCAGAGCAAAGATGTTGACCAACAAGTCCAAGATTACTCTGGTAGCTCAAAAACTGGATGAGCCACCTGCAGAGTTCTACGAAAGGCTATGTGAGGTCTTCTGGGTCTACACACCATTTGATCTTGAGGGAGCTGAGAATCAATGGATGGTCAATGCAGTCTTTGTGTCCTCGTCCTGCACCAACATCTGTTGCAAACTTCAAAAGCTGGGAGGCTTTGCTGGGATGAATGCC
>NW_007727290.1:46156-46746 GCF_000696425.1 Galeopterus variegatus | reverse complement strand
TGAAGAGGGAAGAAACAGACTCTGCTGATGTCAGGAAGCTCTCCTCCATGGGTTAAATGCCAGAGCAAAGATGTTGACCAACAAGTCCAAGATTACTCTGGTAGCTCAAAAACTGGATGAGCCACCTGCAGAGTTCTATGAAAGGCTATGTGAGGTCTTCTGGGTCTACACACCATTTGATCCTGAGGGAGCTGAGAATCAATGGATGGTCAATGCAGTCTTTGTGTCCTAGTCCTGCACCAACATCTGTTGCAAACTTCAAAAGCTGGGAGGCTTTGCTGGGATGAATGCCACACAGTTGATAGAAGTGGCCAATAAGATCTTCGTCAACTGGGACCAAGAGGCCCAAAAGGAGGCTGAAAAATACATGAAATACAAAGTGACTCTCCTAGCAGCAGTGCTTGGAAATCCAGATCTAGTCCAGAGGTCCAGCCCCACCTGCAGGAAAGGGAGGACAGGATGCCCAGTCCTCTGCCAGCACCAATGGGCCTACTGCAAGGAAACAGGCCAATTGAAGAATGAATGTCCTTGATGAAAGGAGCCACCATGGTCATCCCAAGATGGGCCAGCCCCCACGAAGGAGAGATACA
>NW_007727290.1:43283-46141 GCF_000696425.1 Galeopterus variegatus | reverse complement strand
TGATGAAAGGAGCCACCATGGTCATCCCAAGATGGGCCAGCCCCCACGAAGGAGAGATACAACCCAGAACCTCCTCTCCATGAACTTAGTGGCCTCACTGAAGCAGATTCAGACTAGGGAGGATTGGGCTCCCTGCTCCTTGGCTGCCAGGAGCCCATGGTCCAGGTGATAGGGGGGGCAACTGATGACACTTATGGTGGGCACTGGGGCAGAACACTCTGCAGTTACCAGGCCCATGACCCCCTTATCAGTGTCACCAGCACACAAGTAGAGCAGCCATTCTACAGATCTCGGATGTGCCAGCTTGGAGGATGTCTGGTCACCCACAAATTCCTGTACTTACCATACTGCCTTATTCCCTTACAGAGAAGAGACCTGTTGAGCAAGTTAGGGGCCCAAATCACCTTCACTCCTGGGAAGCCCATGCACCTGTCCTTAGGAAACTGAGAAACATTGATGATGGCCATTACGGTGTCTAGGGAAAGAGAATGGTACCTCTGTGTTCAAAAGAAAACACACCAAAGCCCATCGGAGCTCTTGGAGGAATTCCCATCTGTATGGGCTGAAAAGGCCCCCTCTCCAGCATGGCAAAGAACCACATCCCCATACTTAAATACTTGAAGCCCAGGGCCACTCCAGTCAGGCTAAAGCTATACCCAGTGCCTAGAAAAGCCCAGTTGGGAATCCAAGAACACATCTACTGGTTGCAAGAGACCAAAATCCTGGTAGAGTGCCAATCACTCTGGAACACACCACTCCCGTCAGTCAAGAAGCCCAACGGAAAGGGGTACCATCCAGTCCAGGACCTGTGTGTGGTTAACAAGGCTGCTGTTACTCTCCATCCCATGGTTCCAAATCCCTGCATGCTCTTGAACTTACTCCTCACATGCATAAATGGTTCGCCTGTCTTGACCTCAAAGATGCCTTCTTCTGTCTCTGGCTGGTAACCAAGAGCCAGCTGCTGTTTGCCTTTGCATCCCATGGTTCCAAATCCCTGCATGCTCTTGAACTTACTCCTCACATGCATAAATGGTTCACCTGTCTTGACCTCAAAGATGCCTTCTTCTGTCTCTGGCTGGTAACCAAGAGCCAGCTGCTGTTTGCCTTTAATTGGGAAGACCCCACACAGGAAGGAAGACTCAGCTAACCTGGACTAGGCTACCACAAGGTTTAAAAACTCACCCACACTGTTTGGAGAAGCACTAGCCTCGGACCTGTCTGCCTTCCCAGGAGACAAGTTGAACTGCACCCTGCTCCAGTATGTAGATGACCTCCTCCTGGCCAGCCCCACTCAGGAAAATTGTTGGACAGGCACCAGGGCCCTGTTAATCCTACTCTCCATGTCGGGATATAAGGTATCCTGGGAAACGGCCCAAATATGTCAACAAAAGATTCAGTATCTTGGGCTCCACATCTCTGAGGGAATGTCACTCACTGGGGATAGAAAGAAAACAGGCTATCTGCACCATACTCCCACTTGACACCAAGAGAAAAGTCTGAGAGTTCCTTGGGGCTGCTGGCTTCTGCTGGATTTGGATAGCAGTATACTCAGCAAAAGCTAAACCTCTAGATGAGGTTATCAAAGGGCCTGAAAAGGAGTCTCTAGTATGGGGACCTGAACAAGAGCAGGCCTTCTCATGAATAAAGGCCCTGCTTGTCCAGGCCCCTGTCCTACCAATCCCTGATTTGACCCGGGATTTCAATCTCTTCATTTGTGAAAAAAATCACATGGCTTTGAGAGTCCTCACCCAGACTACTTGTCCAAGCAAGTGGACACTGTGGCAGCTGGCTGGCCACCCTGCCTGTGAGCCCTGGCAGCCACAGTTGCCCTAATTTGGGAGGCAGAAAAACTTACCTTGGGACAAAATTTCATCGTAAAGGTCCCACATGCAGTGACCACCCTGATAGACAGTTGGGGGTACAAATGGTTGACCAACTCCAGGATGGCTCATTATCAATGGCTACTCTGTGAGAACCCCTGGGTGCACCTTGAAACAGTATAGACCCTGAACCCAGCCATGCTTCTACCCACCGAATCTGGCTCCCTGGAACATGACTGTGAAGAACTAATGGATGAGATATACTTCAGCAAGCCTGATCTGACAGACCTGCCCATGACTGACCCAGACAAAGAACTGTTCACAGATGGGAGTGGCTATGTCCAGAAAGGACAGCAAAGAGCCAGATTTGAGGTAACTACTACTGAAAGAGTTATAGAGGCAAAGCTCCTGCCTCAAAGTTGGTCAGCACAGCAAGCAGAACTGTGGGCACTAATCTAAGCACTCAGATACTCAAAGGGGAAATGAGTCAATATCTATATACTCATTCAGATACTCGAAGGGGAAATGGGTCAGTATCTATACTGATTTACCAACTTACAAATCCATGGGGCCATATACAAGGAAAGGGGGCTATTGCTAGCAGGGGAAAGACAATTAAAAAACAAAGAAGAGATCCTCCAACTACTTGAAGCTGTGTGGGAGCCTACTCAAGTGTCTGTCATACACTGCAAAGGACACCAGAGAGGGACTGACAAAATCAGTAAAGGAAACTAGCTGGCAGACTGAATGGCCAAGAAAGCAGCTATCCCAACAGAGCCTGCTATGGACTTGGGCAATGCTGCTAAAATCATCCTGGTACCGGAAGCAATGCAACACCCTAGGTTCACAAAGGAAGAAGCCCAATGGGCAGTGAAGGAGGAATAAAGACTGAAGAGGGAGGGTGGAAGCACCCAGATCAGAAACATCTAGTTCCCCAACAGCTGGCCTATCAGCTGGTGTCACAATATCTCTAGATGACCCACTGGGGAAGAACAACCATTGAAGCCACACTGAGCTGATACTACTTTATAAATAGGC
>NW_007727290.1:30829-42965 GCF_000696425.1 Galeopterus variegatus | reverse complement strand
AATGGGCAGTGAAGGAGGAATAAAGACTGAAGAGGGAGGGTGGAAGCACCCAGATCAGAAACATCTAGTTCCCCAACAGCTGGCCTATCAGCTGGTGTCACAATATCTCTAGATGACCCACTGGGGAAGAACAACCATTGAAGCCACACTGAGCTGATACTACTTTATAAATAGGCCCCCTCACCATACACTTACTGATCGGTTACCAATGCCTGACATGCACCTGGAACAACATTGGACAGAAACCCAAACCACTTCCAGGCTTACAAACAACTGGGACTGCACCACCTGAAGACCTAGCAGTGGACTTTACTGAAATAAGGTGATGCAGAGGCTGTAAGTACCTTCTAGTTTTAACCTGCTCCTTTACTGGATAGGTCGAGGCTCTGCCAACCTGTACTGAGCAATTACAGGAAGTATCCAGGGCCCTCCTAAAGGAAGTCATACTAAGGCACAGGCTGCCACTAACTATGGGATCTGACAATGGGCCAGCCTTCATATCAGAAGTTGTTCAAACTTTGGCCAAGGCACTAGGAACCAAATGGAAACTCCATGTGGTACATAGGCCACAGAGCTCAGGGAAAGTTGAGTGTGTGAATCATACTCAAGACTACTCTAGCAATGCTATGCCAGGAAACAAAGTTGTCTTGGGTAGACATGCTGCCTCTAGCCTTACTCGGGGCCCAATGCATGCCAGGGCCTTCAGGGTATTTCCCCTATGAAGTCATGTATAGGAGGTTACCCCATTGTAACCAAGCTAAAGGGAAACCCCCAACAGTTGGGGGAACTAGGGTTATCCCAACATTTGCAAGCTCTAGGAAAAACCCTCTATCAGATCACAAGGGAAGTACTAGAATGGGCCCATATTCCTTTAGGAAACTGGACACACCCCCATCAGCCTGGGGATATGGTCTGGGTCAAAGATTGGAAAAAAAGACCTCTCCAGCCTGTCTGGACAGGCCCTCACATGGTTGTTTTAACCACTCCCACAGCAGTTAAAGTTGCAGGTCTTGTGCACTGGATCCACCACATACGAGTCAAGAAGGCAGCCACGCCAGATGACACAAGCCCTGGGCCATAAAAACTGATCCCACGAACCCACTCAAGGTCTGACTCCAGAGGCAACTGAACAATAGCCCTGTCCTGGTCACTCCAGAAGCTGACCAGTCAATGCATGGCTGAAGTTTGAGGATCTCCAGTGAGGGAGTGTGCCCCTGCAGAAATTGCTAGACTATGTTTTTTAGGACTAGTGATACTTGCTTTTGTTTTGATTTTCTGTTGTGTGTACTACATCGTTTCTTTCCCTTGTGGCCTGAATATGATGCTTATTCAGAGAATTGAAGAGAGAGCATCAAAGGAGGGAATGATATGGAGAGCCCAGAAAAGCTTAAATCCACACCTCCACTTCCGCTTTTTGTTCTGCATCTATAACACCACCCACTTCTTATATTGGCCTAGCACCTGTCACATGGTTTCTGAGAAAATGAAACCTAAAACTCCGGAACAATGGACCTATACGAGCTCCCATAAAACCTTATTTGGGGCTCAGACTTTGGAGCATTAGCTCCTCTGAGTGTGCTGGCATAATAAACCTCAAGTTCTCCAACTCTCTGAGTGTCTCTTGGTTTCTGGACAGCCTGTTTGCCTCCATTTCTATAACACTTTTTCTGTGAAGAATGACATTGGTATTTTGATGGGGATTGCACTGAATCTAAAGATCACTTTGGATAGTTTGGACATTTTCACAATGTTAATTCTTCTAATACAAGAGCATGGTATGTCTTTCCACCTCTTTATGTCCTCTTTAATTTCTTTCAGTAGTGTTTTATTGTCCTCAATGTAGAAGATCTTTCACCTCCTTGGTTAAATTGATTCCTAGGTATTTTATTTTTTTCTGACTATTGCAAATGGGCTTGCTTTCTTGATTTCTTTTTTTGCAAGTTTGTTGTTGAAGTATAAAAATGCTACTGATTTTGGGTTGTTGGTTTTGCATCCTGCAATATTACCGAAATTGATAATCAGCTCTAAGAGTTTTTTTTTAGTAGAGTCTTTAGGTTTTTCTAAATATGAGATCATGGCATCTTCAAACAGGGACAGTTTGACTTTATTTTGTCCAAGTTGGATTCCCTTTATTTCTTTCTCTTGCCTGATTGCTCTGGCTAGTACATCCAAATACTATGTTAAAAAAGAATGGTAAGAGTGGGCATCCTTGTCTTGTTCCTTTTCTTAAGAGAAAAGCTTTCAGGTTTTCCCCATTCAGGGTGATACTGGTGATTGGTTTGTTTTATATGGCTTTTACTGTGCTCAGATAATTTCCTTCTATACCTAATTTGTTGAGAGTCTTTATCATGAAGCAATGTTGAATTTTGTTGAATGCTTTTTCTGCATCTGTTGAGATAATCATATGGCTTTGGCCCTTGATTTTATTGATATGGTGTATCGTATTTATTGACTTGCATATGTTGAACCATCCTTACATCCTTGAGAGGAATCTGAGTTGATCATGGTGCATAATTTTTTTAATGCATTGCTGTATTCTGATTGCTAATATTTTGTTCAGGATTTTTGCATCTATGTTCAATAAGGATATTGGTATGTAGTGTTTTTGTTGTTGTATCTTTGTCTGATTTTGGTAGCATGATGATGCTGGCCTCATTAAGTGAAATTGGGAGAATGGCTTCTGTTTCAATTTTTTGAAATAGTTTGAAGAGAATTGTTATTAATTCCTCTTTAAAGGTTTGGTACTATTCAGCTGTTAAGCCATCCTGTCCTGGCCTTTACTTTGTTGGAAATTGATGATTACTGCTTCAATCTCATTGCTTGTTATTGGTCTGTTCAGGTTTCTATTTCTTCTTGGTTCAGTCTTGGTAGTTTGTATGCATCCAGAAATTTATCCTGTTCTTCCAGGTTTTCATATTTGTTGGTGTACAGTTGTTGATAATAATCTCTAGTGATTCTTCACGTTTTTGTATCAGTTACAAAGTCTCCCTTTTCATTTCTGATCTTTGTTATTTGTGTCTTCTTTCTTTTTTTTATTTTGTTAACCTAGTTAATGGTTTGTCCGTTTTATTTATCTTCTCAAAAACCAACTTTTTGTTTCATTGATCTTTTGTATCATTTTTCAGGTCTCTATTTCATTTAGTTCTGCTCTGAAATTAACTATTTCTTTCCATCTACTGCTTTTAGGATTGGATTGTCATTGTTTTTGTAGTTCTTTTAGGTGTAACATTAGGTTGTTTATTTGAAGCCTTTCTATTCTTTTCATTGAAGCATTTATGGCAATAAACTTCCCTCTTATGCTGCTTTTGCAGTATTCTACAGGTTTTGCTATGATGTATCTTTATTTTCATCTGTTTTAAGAATTTTTTTATTTCCAGTTTAATTTTTTCTTGGACTCAAAGGTCATGCAGGAGCCTGTTGTTTACTTTCTGTGCACTTGTATAGTTTCCAGAGTTTCATTTGTCATTGATTTTCAGTTTTAATCTCTTGTTGTCCATAAAGATACTTGGAACAATTTCAATTTTTAAAAATTTGCTGAGTCTTGATTTGTGACCTAACACATGGACTATCCTGGAGAATGTACCATGAGCTGATGAGAAGAATGGATATTCTATAGTTGTTCGATGAAATGTTCAGTAGATATCTGCCAGGTCTAATTGGTTTAAGGTGTAGTTTAAATCCTGTGTTTCTTCGATGATTTATTTCATGGAAATTATTTCATGGATTTATTTCAGTCCAATGCTGAGAGAGGGTTGTTCAGGTCACCTACTATTATTGTAGTAGGGTTTACCTCTTTTTTTAGGTCTAAGAGTGATTGTTCTTCATATCAGGGTGCTCCAGTGTTGGGTGCATACATATTTATGATTGTTACATCTTCTAACTGGATAAATCATTTTATGATTATATAATGGCCTTCTTTGTTTCTTTTTATGGTTTTTGTCTTGAGGTATATTTTATCCAATATAATAATAGCTGCTCCTGCTTGGTTTTGGTCTCCATTTGCATGGTGTATCTTTTTCTATCCCTTCCCTTTTAGTCTGTGTGTGTTTTTACAGGTGAGATGGGCTTCTTGAATACAGCATATAGTTGGATGTAGCTTTTTAATCCAAATAGTCAGCTCGAGTCTTTTGAATGGGGAGTTTAATCCATTTACATTCAGCATTGTTATTGATACATATTGCTTTACTTCTGTCATTATATTGCTTTTTCTTTAGATGTTTTAAATATCATTTGTTCCTTTCTTCCCCTTTTATTTTTCATCTTCAATGTTAGGTGGATTTTTGAGGTGACATGATTTAGCTTCTTTCTCTTAGATCTCATTTGCATTTCTGTTTTAATGGGATTTGGTCTTTCTTGTGTATTCATGATAGCGATTATAGTTTTTCATATTCCAGATGCAGACTCCTTTGAGAATTTCTTGCAGGACTGGTCATGTGTTGGTGAACTCCCACAATTTTTGTTTTTCTGGGAACTACAGTATTTCTCCCTTATTTCTGAAGGATGACTTTGCCAAGTTTAGAATTCTTGGATGACAGTTTTTTTCTTATAGTATTTTGACTATGTCTTCTGCTTTTTTCTGGCCTGTAAAGTTTTAGTTTAGAAGTCTGCTGTTAGTCTGTTGGGGGCTCCCTTACAGGTAATTTGATACTTTTTCCTTAATACTTTTAGAATTCTCTCTTTGAATTTGAGCTTTGCCAGTTTGATTGTAATGTATCTTGCAGAGGATCTTTTTGGATTGAATCTCTTTGGGGATCTTTGGGCTTCCTGGATCTGAAGGTCTGCATCTCTCCCCATATCTGCGAAGTTTTCTGTTATTATTTCCTTGAATAGGTTTCCCATGCCTTTTCTTTTCTTCTCCCCTTCTGGAATACCCAAGATTTGGATGTTTGTATGCTTGACATTGTCTGTCTTGTATTTTTTTCACTTTTAAAAAACGTATTATTATTATTATTATTTGTCTTCCTTGGTTATTTCAAAAAGACTATCTTTGATATATGAAATTATTTCTTCTGCTTTCTCTAACCTTCTGTCCAAGTTCTCTGTTCTCTTTTTAATTTCATTGAGTTAATCCTTCAGTTCTAGGAGTTCTGCTATATTCTTGTGTGTGTGTTGCAACAGAAGAGTAATTAGAATACATATTTATGCTCATGAAACTAATCCCCATAGCAAGAAATAAATTGATAATGGAAAAAGAGATAGATCTATAGTTCCTGGAGAAGGAAAGAGGGGATAGGACCTAGGACACAAATGGTTGCCTTCTCCTTTGATAGGAGATTTTTTAAATGTAATTATAGCAATAAAAATGAAGGTAGAAAGTATAGTACCCCTAATTATCAGTTACAGACACACATAAACAGTGTAATAAGAAATTTGTTTAGGTGAAAAAGTAAGAAAAAAATAGCTCGAGTATTACAGTACATAATTCAACTGAAGCAAAATGGAAAATACCCTCCACTTCCCTGATATTAAACAGAATGACATCCTGCCTCCACCACACATCCCCAGACACAATATTGTCAACAGAAGCGTCTCCCATAACAACTTTTTCTGTTTCCATAGATAATCCACAGAACATTTTTGATGTTTAAATAAAAACAGAATAGATTGTTGCTGTTTTTGCCTGAATCAATGCATTTGAGAGTATCCACCAGATCACATTTTCATGGCAACTAAACCCAAAGAAAAAGAGACTCTCTTCATGTTACTGTTTATAATATAAATGCTCTAATGTTTCCTTTGACTCATTTTTCACTTCCAAAAATATAAGATACTGTGCATCTGCCTCCATGTGTTATTTCCAGTGACGGGTTTTCTCCTTCCTGAAAATCTGTGAACAAAATACAATTTCATAAGCCCTTTCCTGACTTCTCTGTCACTAATGAATAGAGAACACTCTACAAAGAGAGAAAGGTGGGGGGTGGGGAGAGAGAGAAAATACTTTATAGTGGTTTTCTTAGCTTTGCTGTTTTGTTTTATTTATTTGACTATTAGGAAAAAAATGCAAAACACATGAAGATTCCTTCCTGTGTGACTCAACACTTCACTATATTTTCCATTTTAGATCATATACATACAGGTATATAAGCAACCAAGCTAAAATTTATCTACTCAGATAAAAAGGCCTATGGGACATTTTTTTAAAGAAAAGCAAGTCAGAGTGAAGGTGTGAAAATGGGATAAGAAAATGGGTGAGTTTCAGGTGTTGCTGGGAACGTCGTATCCATGGAGCAAGGTGGTGGATAGTTAGAGAGATGGATAACGGGAAGATACAGAGATGCTGGTCTACCCTCTTCTCTCCTTTCTCTCTTGCAACTAGACCTCACCCTGGATGTAACCAAAGGGATAAGGAGATGTCAGGTTCAGGTAGGAGGAGCAAAACAGCAGCCAGCTCTGGAGGAAGCTGGGAGAAGGAGCTCTTGTCCGGGGTTTTGGCAGGTCCCATTAATTGTACAGCTGCCTTAACCAGATGTTTTTGGCCAAAAACCAGCTGGACCATACTCAAGAAATGAATCATATTTGGGAAATAGGAGGATAGAGTAAAATTTGCATATTCTTAAATGCTCATTTTTGTGACTTCTTCAAAATGAGGTAAGTGTATTTTGTTGTTGCTAATGTATATGGATTGAACACTCATCAGGTAAATTTCTCATATTCCCAAATCACCATAAGTTATTAGAAGATAAAGACAAATATATGGACAGGCCCCAGACGAGGTATATAAAAGCCAACAAGATGTTTGTTTGATAGTTCAGCCATTTGGAATGGAATAAAATATAGTTTATACTTTGACTGGTTATAATATCTAATAAATGGAGGTTTGCAGAAATCTGCCCCTGCCCTCCCCCCCAACCATGTATCAATTATTCTAAAATCCCATCATGGGAAAATAAATATTTGTTTTAATATTTTTTCATTCACAATAATGGAATGAAATAGTTCATTGGTCTATTCCTTTAGTTTAATGTTAATTTTTTAAATATGATAATGTAAGTTTCCTTCCTAGTATTTTTCTGAATTGTATTAGTTATTTTTCAATATTTATTCTTCAGTATAAATTCCAAGTAAGTTTGTCATATTTCATGAAAAATCTAGTTGTAATATTGATTATAAGCACATTGACCTTGTAGATTAATTTTGAGATCACTGGAGATTTTTTTTACCTTGTCAATTGTCCCATTCACTTGCTCAATGTTTTGAGGTCTTTTTCTATATCATTTATTGACCTTTGGTAATTTTCTTCTTTTCAGAAAATGGGTGGTTTGTGTTTACATTATTAAATAAAATACTCCATTATAACCAGACTTTATGAGTAATACAAACTGATAATAAGTATAAGTATGAGAAATAAATACTCAATTATAACCAGATTTTTTGAAGAACATATTAATGTTCTTCAGTTGACTCTCATATTTGTGTTAAAAGAAATTTTTTCCTATAACGTATGCACATTTCCTTTTGTGCTAGAATGTCTTTTTTCAAATGAGTTCTTTGGAATTAAAATACTTTAATGATGAAAATATCATTTATTAGACTTAGTCAATTCCTTAATATTGCAGGTAAACACTCATATACTGTACATAAAGAAAAGATGGAAGGGATCATACTGTATATATTCTTTTGAAACTTGCATTTTTCCTTAGCAACACCCTGTGAACTTCTTTCACTGTCATTATATATTCTATAATATCATTTTCAAGGTTACATCATATTCCATTATGAGTCCTTTGATACTTCAAAGATTTTTGGTCTTCAAAACTTCTATATTCAAATACAAATGCTGACAAGAGCAGAGAAGTCTTAAATCACTACCGGTACACATCTTAGCTGTAATTGAGTTATCAGATTGTTTTTAATTATGACTGCTTGCTAACAATAATTCCTGGGACCTCTACTTAAGGCAGGTGTCTGGGTCAAGACAGAGCAGGCATAGAGCACAGGCAAAGGAGGTGAGGGGAGGGTGCCAAACAACCAGACGATCTACTTCAGTACTTGAACAAGGATCACCTTCACGTAGAGAGGCACAGGTAGGAGTGTGGAGCTGACCTAGAAACTAAGCACTGGAGCTGAGTGATGTTTACAGCAGACAGGACATAATCACTCCTGTTTCTTAACATCTGTTCTAAAATTTGTGAATACTTAGACACTATGGAGTGTCTAAAGTATTCTGAAATTCTTGTCTGGTTTCTCAGCTGAATAATCTGAGCTGGCTTTCAGAGACAGTCTGATTCATCCAACTTACTTCCCCCCTCTTTGCACTCTCCATGTGGGCTCTGTAATTCTGGGGGTGAGGAAGGGAGGGGGGTATGGAGAAGGTCATGGAAAGCATTGCAAAGGTCATGATTGCTAACCCTTACTGAGCACTAATATGTGCACTTTATATGTATTAACTCCCTCAATTCTTGCGATGCTTACAACAATGCCATGAATTAGATACGGTTATTTTTGTGCCTTATTTTACAGTCGAGTACCTAAACACAAAGCAGTTAAATAATTCAGCTAGAGGCAGATGCTGTTAAGTGGCAGAGCCAGGTTGACATCTAAATACACTAATTTTTCAACAAACAGTTGTGTGTCACCTATGATGTTTCAGGTACTATTCTTGGTATTGATCTTAGAATGCTCCAAGTCCCTGCCTTCATGGATCAGAAATTCTGGTGGGAGAGGTAAACAATAAACAACTAAAACTATAAATGTGCCTTATAAAGTCACATAGTGGTAAATATAAAGAAGAAAATAAAGTGTTGTGTCCCAAAAGGTAGGGAAAGAAAATGTTTAAAAAAATCAATTGTGTCAAACGTTGTGGAGTCTTAAAGAGAGCAAAATTTAGCCTCCAAGGGGAACACTGTATAAAAAGCCCAGAGCTGTGAGAGAATATGTCTCTTTCAAGCTACTGCAAGTATGACAGGAATATTCCTGAGAGAGGGCATAGTGAGGGATGAGACTGGATGGTAGTCAGAGACCTGATCAAGATACTGCATTACACATGCAGGCTACAAATTTAGGGTTTACCCTGAAGGCCAGTGAAGAAACACTGAGGAGTTTTAAAGAAATGAGTGACATGAAAAGACTTGCATTTTAGAAACAGCCCTTTAAGAGCCAAGAGGAGACTTGATTGAAGAGCCCTTGAGATGGAACCAGTGATGACAAGTCACAGTAATCAGGGCCAGAAATGAGAAAGGTCCAGCCATTCAGGGGCAGTACAAACAGGGAGGAGAAATGAATCTCAGTGCTATTTAAGGGTAAGAATCAATAGGAGTTGATGACTGATGTGATTCAGGTGGTGAGGCAAAGAGAAACCAAGAAAATCTTCCAGCTTTTGTAGATGGCACAAAGAGCAACACCATTCACCTAGAGTGAGGCCACAGCATCAAGAGGAGATAATATTCAACTTCAAGGACATTTAATTTGGACTTGTGTATGGGATATTTGTGTGAATATTATCAGTATGAGTATGAATTACAGGGATTTCAGCTAGAAGAGAGAAACAGATATTAGACATTTCAATGATATGGGAGTATGTTATGGCCTGAATGTTGCACCCCCAACTCCAAATTTATATGTTGAAGCCCTAGCTCTATTATAATGGTATTTGGAGGTGGGGCCTTTGGGAGGTAATTAGGTTAGGTGAGGTCATGAGGGTGCTGCCTTCCTGATGGGATTATTGCCCTGATAAGAAGAGACACCAGAGAGCTTGCTCTGCCATGTGAGATTACAACAAGAAGTCGGCAGTCTGTGAGTTAGGAAGAGAGCCCTCATCAGAGCTTAACAGTACTGGCACCCTGATTTTGAACTTCCCAGCCACCATAACTGTGAGAAATAAATATATATTGTTTAAGCCACCCAGTCTACGGTATTTTATTATGGCAGCCCGAGCTGACTAAGACAGGGTAGGTAAAACCATGCAAGTGAGTGGCGTCATTTAACAAAATTGTGTTTAAGTGAAAAGAGATGCATGTTCGAGAAAGGACATCTAGGAACAATATTAAAAGATGAGAAGGCTGAAGAGTTGCACATAAAGAAAACTAAGTAAGAATCACCAGAGGCACAATAACCAAGATTTAGAGACAGAGTCTTAGGAATCATTCCCTGTCACCCAATCATAATGTGCCTTGCATGATATTGCTCATGCTCCCAACATTGCAGCATTGTGACAATTTAATATCTGGAAGCAAGAGAAGAAATAAAGTTCTGAAATTTGATCAAATAGGAAACACAGCAATCTAGGACATTAGCTTTGTTAACTTTAAAATATGTTGTTTAATTTGATTTTTAATATTATAAACATTCCAAGTTTTACATCAGGGTAAACTAAAAAGAGAGATACATTATAAGTACATTTACTTGGGAGACACTGATCTTTAACTTGTCAGATTGTGTCCTGTCCTTCATTATTTGTTTTCCTTGATGCCTCTGCAAAGTAGAAAGTGGAAAGTCAGTATCAAACTCTATCCTGGAAACTGGAGGAAAGAGCATGTCAGAAAGAAAGATTCAATATTTTCAAATGACATAAAGAGGTTTATATGAAAAGTATTGAAAGATGTGGTACTGAAAGGGCATTAGTAGCCTTATAAAGAACTGTCTTAATCAAGTGCTGGATGAGAGGAAGTGGTCTGGACAGCAGTGAAATTAAAGTAGATTAAGTAATAATTTAGATGTGAAATACTGTGGACATTGAAACAGGGAATGTAGACAAAAAAAAAAAAAATAGAAAAGAAAAGAAAAAGAAAAAAAAAATCCAAGACTAAACCAAAATGGGAAGGAGAGAAAAGGAGCAATAGCTGGTGAAAAATGATGGATAAAGAAGGTTTGTTTTGTTTCATCTTTTTGCTTTTTTATATTATAGAAACTTGTGCATGTGTATATGCTGAAGTAAAATGAAGGAAAAACTGGTGAAAGGAAAAGATGGTATATGCAGGTAAAGATTAGGGTATTTAACTGAGAGGGAGCTTAGGAGACAGGGTGTTAAACTCAGTGAGAAAATGGAGGCATAGAATTTTGGTTGGTAGACTGCCAGGATATTTTGAATCCTAAGAAAATAATTTATGTATTTTTCCAGGACCAGGTATAGGGCCATAATTTTAATGGGCCTCTTCTCAACAAATGGCTTCTATTTTCTCTATGCAGAAAAAGGGGAGGTGAAAAGTTAGTTTTGAGAGTGAGGAAGGTCATTGGTAAAATATGGGTCTTGGGAAGGTTGAAATGGCTGTCTGAGGCATGGGTGATGAAGCTAACCTGAGCCATTTGGTAGGCAGCATTCTGAATATGGCTCCCTCAAGATCTCTGTGCCCTTGTTATTCAGTTAAATACCAATGTTGGACAGCTGTGAAGGGATTTTACAGATGTACTTAAAGTCCAAGTCAGTTGACCTTAAGATATGGTTCAATCAGAGTCTTTTAAAACCAGAGCATTTTCTCAGCTGGTGGCAGAAGAGGAATTCACAGAAATGTGAAGCATGAGACAGTTTCAAGATACCACTACTGACTTTTCAGGTGGAAGGGGTCACATGACAAGAAATTCAGGTGGCCTCTAAAAACTGAGCCAGTTTCGAGCAAACAGCCAGCGAGGAAGTGGGGCCTCAGTCCCACAAGCAGCTGTCTTCTCCCACCAGTCTGAATGAACTTGGAAGCAGATTCTTCCCTCAGAGCCTCCAGTAATAAGCCCCGGTTGGGCAACACCTTATTTTTAGCTCTACAAGACTCAAAGCAGAGAATTCAGCTAAACTTCCTAAATTTCTGACTCATAGAACTGTGAGACAGTAAGTGAGTATAATTCTTAGCTATTAAGATTGTAATAATTTGTTACACAGCAAAAGATAACTAATACAGCCATATTAAAATGTCCCTAGTCCGAAGCTAAAGTTCATGGATCTATTATTCATCTCAAACAAATTGTTTTCTCTAGGATCACTCAGCCACAAACCAGAAACAGTGAACAGCTGGATCGATTCAGAGTTTGTTAAGTGGAGTGGAAGAAAAGGAAGCAAGAAAAAGGTAAAGAGGTCAAGCAACACTAAAATAATAAAGTTGAGCTTGGGGCTGCCTAGAGAAAGAATAGGAGTTAAAAGTGGGATAATAGATATGGGGGAAAAAATATCTTAAAGTACTGAAGAGCTCCAGAGGTCAGTGCGTGGTCATAC
>NW_007727290.1:26984-30805 GCF_000696425.1 Galeopterus variegatus | reverse complement strand
ATATGGGGGAAAAAATATCTTAAAGTACTGAAGAGCTCCAGAGGTCAGTGCGTGGTCATACAGGTGGTCCTCCATATCTGTGGGTTCCGCATCTGTGGATTCAACTAATCAGATATGGGGGAAAAAATATCTTAAAGTACTGAAGAGCTCCAGAGGTCAGTGCGTGGTCATACTGGTGGTCCTCCATATCTGTGGGTTCCGCATCTGTGGATTCAACTAATCATGGATCAAAATTAAAAATAAAGAAAATGGTTGCAGCTCTACTGAACATGTGCACTGAACATGTACGTATATTTTTTTCTTGTCATTATTCCCTAAATAATACCATATAACAACTATTTACAGAGCATTTACACTGTATTAGGTATTATAAGTAATCTAGGTATGATTTAACGTATGCAAGAATATGTGTGTAGGTTACATGTGCATACTACGTCATTTTATATGAAGGACTTGAACATCCATGGATTTTGGTGTCTGAGGGGGATCCTGGAACCAATCCCCCACGGTTACCAAGGGAAGACTGTAGTGAGATAATGGGAGTGGGAACATGGAAAAAAGGAAGAATGGGAGACTTAATACTCTTCAAGATTTCAGAGATGAAACAATTTTTGAGTGTGGCTAGAGATATGAAAATCTGGTGCAGAGTTGAGGACTGGAGCCCTGGGCTTATAAAGTTAAAAACATCTCAAGGCTTATAAGCAATGCGACATTGCTCTTGACGTCTTCTGGTACTTAGGGAGGAAGATAATGATAAAGTAGTGAAATGTTTAAGGATGTTGTTAACTTCAGGCAAGAAAACCATGAGCTACGAAAAACGTGATTCCAGAGCTGCTGGTGACCATGACCCTGTTACACAAAGGAAACCCTCAAAAAATTCTCAAACAGGTACCTAATCATGTCTGCTCTACCTTCGTTTCAATTTTAAACAAATTGAGTGACTCTTTTACATAAAATACTAAGCTAGAAACAGTAAGAGACTAAAAAATAAATATGATATTACCTGTCTTTTAAGCTTTTGGTCTAGTTGTCTGTGATGTTTCAATTATCAGCATTTATTCAACAGATCTCAAATGCGAATATATGAGTATTTTATTCCAACTATTTGATAGCTCTGGAGACACAGAGATGAGCAAACAGACATTCTTCCAGAACTCATGGAGCTTACAGTTTATGAACAGAAAGACATCAATCAAATAGCTACAGAAATACTTAGTTATAGACTGTGATAAATATTTGGAGACAAATCCAGCATATTTGAACACTTAGGAGAGGAATTTATTTGAAATTTGGTGGTGGGACACAGTTGTGGAGGTAATAGAGCAAGACTGTTGGAAGTAGGGAAGGCCTAAATCCTTCGTGCTGGTGCCAGGCCCTACAGAGAAACATGACATCGTGACACTAGAAAAGGTATGCCACCTTTCAAGGTCTCCACTACTATTCTCAACACTTCACCTTGACCCTCCCTGGTAGCCCAAATAAAAGAAGCAAAAGAGGTTCATGTAGAAGAGCTATTGGCTCACACCCTCAGTGCCAGTGGAATGTGACCTGAAACAGCAGTGGCCCCTGTCCTCCTGGGAACCTGGTGTTAGCAGAGTCACACCTGGGGAAATTGCTTTAGGCTAACCACAGGTGGGGAATTTATAATAATAATAAAATATTCAAAGGAGAAGAATAAGATGACTTTTCACAAATGTAATTAAAAATTGGGAAACTATCGTATACAATCAGCACATGAAGCTTGTACCATCTCAAAGGGAAGCAGAGAGCGCTACATTTCTCCTTGAGGTGTATAGCTCCTAGACTATAATTCTTCAAGACACTGGAAAAAAAATTGAGAGAGCAGAAAAGATGAGTCCATTCAGCAAATTTTACCATCTATTGCAACATTGCTGGCACGAGTTTTCTGTCGTCAAAGTATTAGATATGGCATAGATCCTAACTTCTAGTAAGTACTCCATCATTGTATTGAGTGAATGAAAAATTGCACTGAAAAACAAATCCCATACTTGTATTTTGCAACTTCCCCTAAGTTCCTAGGTAGAATGGCTTTTTATCCTAATGTCTCCTTCCTTTGCAGTCCTTTCCTTTTTACTATTCCTTCATCAATCCCTATCAGAGAAAATATATATTTTATTCTATTGACTTCTTTCTTTGCTTGAAATAAAAATTACATTATTGTAAAATAAATGTCTTAACTCTACTTCTAGTTATTTAGTAAGTTTCATATTTGGGTTATCAGCATCGTTTAAGCATCCCTCTGTTGTTATAGAAGAATTTCACGACCCCAAATTTCTTCCTAAAGAGCTAATACAGATGATGACAATCATCAAGCTTATTTCCAAAAGTATGTGGTTATTTACTATTCGCTATTCAGCATTGTGGAAGACTTTGGTGGAGTTCTTCCTGGGAAATTGGAAAAGTCATCACAGAGTAGTTAAGTACTTAAGGAACTGCATCCAAGGACGTTAAATAGGCAAAGATGGGGAAATGTCATTCAATAGCAAATTAGGAAAATTGATAAAATTACATGCAGAGGAAAGTAGAGTTTGATTTTTAAAGATCCTTACAACTTTAGACAATGTGAGCATTTCAACATTCTGAATTTCAAAGTTAACTATTTCAAAGGAATCCCACTCTTCATCCAGTTAGACTAATTTCTACCTACAAACTATAATCTAGAGAACACCCATATGGTAAGCTAACTTTCCTTGTTAGAGCAATTTTTTCTAAATTACAAACTGATTGAAGTTTATTGCAATTAAAGACAGTAGAGAGGGAAAAATAATAACTTCAAATAGAAATTCTGGCTTAAGGGAAACTTGATTGAGTCAAATTATGAAACGTTATTTGTGGTTATGAGGTTTATTTTCTGATTATATTATACAACCCATATTTCTGCTCTTTATAATCATCTACAGCTCCTTTCATAGTTCCTTCTTGATCTTTTAAAGCTTCAGGGAAAATGCATGCAGATTGTAGAAGTAGAAAGATTGAATTCAAAAGAAGAATAAAGCATTTTTAAATAATTTAAAGTAATATGAAATAAAGCAAAATACAGTTTTGAAGGCAATAGGGTGGGCCATTTGGATCATTAGAAACTACAGAAGGCTGGAAGGAATAAAGGAAGAAAAGATGCATAGATATGCAATAGATCAATAGACATTCATCCATCCATCCATCCATCCATTCATCCATTGACCCCAAACTCTGTCTACAATCCAGATTCATATTTCCAGATACCCTTTGGACAGCTCTGTCAAGACCTTACAGCTTTCTTTCTCTTTGTAAGTTGAAAGCACTAACAGTTATTTAAATTCCCATAATCACAAACTCAGTCATTCTTTATTTGACATGCTCCTTTGTCACTCATCTGAAATTGATCATCAAATCATATTGATTCTGCATTCGAAAGGTTGCATTTGTTTTCCCTTTTTAAGGACACTGCCATAGATCATCTCTTACATGGATTACTGAAATAAACTTGCAACTATTTTTTGATTTTACTTCTCACAGCACTTCCAATTCATCTTATTTATTGATGTTCAATATATATAGTTTTCTTTTTAAGAAATGTCTTACAAATATATGAGATATTACAGAGAATAACAGAGAACAATATTTAACAATTGTTAATATTTTGCCTATTTGCTTTATAAGTTTTTATTTTTTAAGAAATAAAATTCTTGGTTAGAGCACAGTGTTATAGCACCAAAGTTAACAGTTCAGATCCCTATGCCTGGAAGCTGCCAACAAAACAAAACAAAAACAATGAAATAAAATGCTACTGATACAAATGAAGACACCTTTGTGCCCCCTTT
>NW_007727290.1:24224-25503 GCF_000696425.1 Galeopterus variegatus | reverse complement strand
AATAAATGGGTATTGATTTAAGCCACTAAGTTTGCAGTAATTTGTTACACAGCAATAAATTTAAAAAAAAAAAAAATATATATATATATATATATAAGTGGTTTGAGCCAGTATTCATTTCATACCAGTTTCTTAGCTTGGCATTCAGGAACTCAGTTCCAGGTTCACATTTCATGTAGGTATAACACCACTTTTCCTGTTGCTGTTTAAGCATTAAATCCCAACATGGGCCTTATGACCTCCACCCAATTTAATATCCTCGCAGGTTACCATAGCATCAGGTCAGGCTAGTGACTAGCTTTGAGTTCTTCTGTATTTCTGGCACATGGGTATTTCTTCATCAATCTTTAGAGCTTGGAAATGTTTTAATATTTCTTAACTTGTATGTATGTGGATTTGTAGCTGGAATCGGGGGCTATAAAAGAGAGGTTCTCCAATATTAGCTCAATCCTCATATTTCCATACTGGAATTTACAAATGAATTTTCAAAGATAATTTACCCATGTTTTGAGATTAATTGTTTAAGAATGCCCATTACTTACAAAGTAAAATATGGACTTCTTAAGCATATCAGCCAAGGCCCCTCCCATTCTGGTTTTGTTAATTGCCTCTACAGTGTCTCTTTGTATACTACTGTACTTTCTGTTCCCTGAACAGACCATGACTCATGACCGGATTTTTTCTGCCTGGACTGTCTCTTACTATTTGTGTGTTTGGAGAACACACAAATAGTAGTACTCTCATACTCTCCCTTCAAGACTGAATTTAAATATCACTTAAATTTTTTTTTTCCGACGATAATCAACAGAAACTCTTGTTCTCCTACCTCTGTTCCTACAGAACTCAGAGTGTACACAAATTATTTGTATATGTGTTTCTAATCTGCATTCTCCTCCCCTAAACAAACCCCAAACAAATGATGGCCACTTCAATAGCAAGATCCAAGTATCATTCATCTTTATAACTCCTGGCACTTAAGATGTACTCAGCAAGTGTTTGCTAAATAAAAAATTTCCTCAATCAAACTGATCTGGTCTGGTCAAGAATTGGTATGTGTGTGTGCATGCGTTACCATGTGTGCATATGTGTTCATGTGTGCTTCAATGTTGTATGCTATATAGTTCTGAAGAAGTGTGCTAAAAGATTGTATCAGTTTGCTAGGGCTGTCATAGCAAAGTACCACAGAGTGGGAGGCTTAAGCAGTAGAAATTTATTTTCTCACAGTTCTGGAGGCTGGAAGTCTGAGATCAAGGTGTTGGCAGGTTTGGTTTCTCCTGAG
>NW_007727290.1:0-23704 GCF_000696425.1 Galeopterus variegatus | reverse complement strand
CAAAGTACCACAGAGTGGGAGGCTTAAGCAGTAGAAATTTATTTTCTCACAGTTCTGGAGGCTGGAAGTCTGAGATCAAGGTGTTGGCAGGTTTGGTTTCTCCTGAGGCCTCTCTCCTTGACTTGTAGATGGCTGTCCTCTCCCTGTGACTTCACGTGGTCTTCCCTCTGTACATGTCTGTTTGGGGAGTCACTAGCTAAATCGGGGTTCTAGTACCAGAGCACTAGTAACTCTGCCCTATGTTAGGCAGAGAGAGAGAAAAGTGCATGGCAATTAGCAGTGTATCTAAGGGATTAGGGTGTAGATCACTTCAAGTTCCCAGGCAAATATCTTGATTGTTCCTTTACAGGAAGTTGCAGGAAAGCAGGGAGCCCAGTCTGCTAGGTGGAAGAGATGCCGCTGGTTATTTACTTGAGCCATTTGGGTGTGGTGTAGAACTGGAAACTGTGTCAAGGGTGACTGCGCCCTGCTCCTAGCATGAGAAATTTTAACTTGTATTCAAAACGGTTGCTGAGGAAACATAAAATTTTAATAATTTACAGCACTGTCTGTATTCCAATTTTCTTTTTTTATAAAAACAGCAGTCATACTGTCTTAGGGTTCACCCCCAACAACCTCTTTTGAACTTAATTACCTTGTTATAGAGCCTATTTCCCAATACAATTACAATATGAGGTACTGGGGGTTAGGACTTCAACATATGAACTTGGTGGGCGCGAGGGACACAATTTAGTCCACAACAGAGACACTGAATGATCACTTGCCAGGATGTTGCCAGATGCTTCTTCTCACAGAAAGTGAATCTTCAGCAGCTTTCCTACTCTAGGAATACATGATTCAATACTCCTGGAAAAACACAGTGGACACTTTCATATACGAGGGTACTTCAAAAACTTCATGGAAAGATTCATATTGTCTTTTAATTCTAAACTTTTTGAATTATCCTCATAAGAGCATATTCTTTATAGTTTACGAGTATCAAAATTTTATTTTTTCTAAATCTTATTTACTCTCAATTACTTTCTTCTCTATGTTGTTCAAAGGTAAGTAGCACATCTTTGCAAGCTATTCCACTTGTCAAATGCAGATAGAAACTTTTGGCACATGAAGAGTGAATATAAACATAATATACAACTAGCCACTTAACTATTATTTTAATGACAATTCAAGTGTTATATTTTCTTTTTAATATTATTGTATGAGCCAAAATGATACAATATAAAATAAATTTTACACAGACAAATATTCATAAGCACATTTCAAATAAAATCAAGTTTATTATAAATTACCTCTTTTAGAGTTTTTTATAATTAGCGTTTTAGAAATCCTTCATACAATACTCTGAGGGCTATCGTGAGTCTTCTACTGGTTGGGTGCTCAAGAAAGAATAGAAAAGAATGAGTAAAGCAGAAGTGGTCTGTTTTTCTTACCAAAAAAAAAAAAAAAAAAAAAAATTGCTACCTCAAAGTTTACAAGCTAAACGTCATTATTATAATTATAAGAAAACCAGGATCAGGTGGAAGAATGAGAATACAGTTTAACAATAATTTAAATAAATTCCTTGGAGACATATTTCAGCATTCAGTATTCTTCCAATTTGACAAAGTAATGCAGGGCATATACTGAATATTTCACAATACTCCTAAGCCTGAGCATTGGAGCGCAAAGTATAAATATTCACAGTCAGTGGATAAATAAAGGATGTAAACAGTTTCATATAAGTTAAGGTGAAGCTTTACTGCTAATTAAGTTCGACGTGGGTTAGGTTTTATTACCAAATACATTAAAATAAATTCTAAGATTTTGAAGCTCTTGGAGTTTGGAATTTTGAATAAGGGATTGTGAGACTGGCATAAATACTCAGTGGGCTGTATTTTTAGGGGTGAAAAGATGAGATCCTGAATATTGGGGTAGAAAGTAATATCATTTGATAAATAACAAAGAAAACATTGACAACAGGACTTTCCAGATAATTAGACATTCTTTTAAAAGACTTGACAGACTTAGTACTGGATATTTTAAATCTGCCCATTTAAATTGTGACTTTCTACTGGGCAGGAACATAGGCTACCACTACTAGCACTAAACAAATACTGTGATATCAAAAGGTAACCAAACCCTCAGATTGTCTGGCCAAGTGCTGCCTCACAGATCCCCTGACTTCTGTTTTCCTTAGGGAGAACAGCTATGTTTGCTGGTAATTGGACACTGTCATTCTAAAGAGAGCACTATGCCCACAGATGCCACCATAGCTGAGGGGAATCTGATTCGCAACTTAAGTAAAACAAAGTCATTTACTTCTTTGTCACTCTGCAAAAGCAATTAGACCAGAGCAGCAGCTGCATATAATACTAGAATAGTGCTGAACGGGGAATCCGTGTGTGTGAGCGGGCGCGCATGCGTGTGCACGTAGTGTTTTAGAGCAGATGTAAATAAGCAATCTTTTCACTTATTTTAATTTTTTTGAAGAAGCTGAAATTAGGAAAATAAGAACAGGAGAGGGCTTTGTAAAAGAGCATGTTCGGCATCAATCTCTGCTTTTCATTCCTGTCACTTTTAATTCCAGGCTGCATTGTCACGATTTAAGTGATCCTCCACTCAAGCTCTGTGTTTAGAGTATTTTCAATGACAAAGAGCTTAAATCTACCACTTCTTGATCTTCTACTAACAGCATTTGTCACAATTCAAATAAACATTTACCTCTTGTGCTAATGGTTTTCTTGACAATCTCTGGTCTTTGTTCTAACTTCTCTATCTGTTCTCCTGAGGCTGTTTTCCTTAATCTAAGTAAACCAACTGTGAGATCAAGGACTGGGTCTTGTTTAAGTAAAGAGGATAGAAAACATTTCTATTAAAACGGCTTTTGAAATACACCCCCTCCTCTAATTTTACTTTAATAGTGTCGCCTCCCATCTGCTTTTCAGTTAAGAAAAGGTTAGACGTCATCCTCCTAGGAGACAAATGGATGAAATTACTGATGGCAACAGCAGTGGGCTGGGTAGTAGTTAACTATGCTCTGGTGCATGTCTTTCATTAAGGTGATGTTTCCTTCACCAGAGTCCTCAATAAGGCATCTCTCAAAGGGCCCTTTGGGAACATGTGCAGGAAGGAGCAGCCTATCAGGTAGCTGCAGGCGGAATGTGGTGCTGCAGCCTGTGAGGCGGCATTAATGAGGCTGAGTAACACAACCTGACAAGGCCTGATCAATGGGACTCTCTGGGGGACAGTCTGACAAATGTCAGCTCCACGACAAGCATAGTTTTCTAAACAATGTGAGGCTTTATTTAGTGGTTGATTTGTTCTGAAAAAGACCTAGTCCAGAAGGAGGATTGGGATTTAATGAAGAAATTGCTCCCAGTGGTTAGGAGCAATATGAGCTGATGGCATTATCAATGGTAGGTTTATTGGTATTCATACTTCTCATCCCGTGGCATCAGTGAAATCTCTGGCTAGAGAGCATGACTAAGGAATTGCCTAGTGGCAAATCGGGGTGAAAAAGATGTTACCTCTGGACTTGATGTCTTTGTGACTGCCAAATATGTCTAGATATGAACTGATACCGTGCAATAGCTTTGGCTTCCAAAATATGCTCCATCATCACAGTTTTGACTATGATATTTTATATCTTCAGTTTAGAAGAGTCTTCTAGCTGTCTTGTAATGCCCCACATCTAATGAAAGTAGCTTCGAAAGAAAATTCAGAAAGGGGTATTATTTACTTTTTTTTCTTTACTATGTTAAAAACAAGAACCTTGACTATAATAGTTACATTGGTTTTCCTAGATCAGATATGTGTAGTAACAGAAAGAAGAGTTCTTTAAATTAAGACCTTTGGAGATGATAAAATATTTTTGAGAGAGATGGAGAAAATGCTCATATAGAATGAAATGAAGAGTTTGTAGCCAGGATTTTGATCTCAGTCTTCTGTTCCTCTGTTCTAAGTAACTGACAGTAACCCTTTACCATTATGCCTAAAGGAATAGCTCTTGTCAGTACGTTGTCTTATTTCTCTTCACTTATGTTAGAATGTTGGCTTTCTACTTTTAGGCCTTTGTTATTAAGCTTTTCGTAGGACTAAAGTTTTTCAAACCATGGGTTGTGTTACCCTCTAGTATGCTTTGCAAATTGTTGGCCTTATTTCTGTAACGCTGCAGCTCTGCCACACGTGTCTGCTGGTAGCTTTACTCTATTTGTGTTATTATTACTTTATTGTTGTTGGTGGAATGACAGAGGAAGAGATGTTTTCAAAATCTCTTTCTTCTTGGAGAATGAGAAGGAAAGAGATGGCCTATTATTAAGAGACATGGAAGCTGTGGTTTTCTATGCAATACTATTGAGTATAATCACGTTTCTTATCAACTTCACTCTCACTTCTTCTCAGGCAAAAGTAAAACTGGCACTACTGTAATTAATATTTAAATTCAGTATACTATCTTCCATTCAATACCATGCTTGGAATGACATGATATTCTGATAAATGCACAGCTGTCTCTCCAAAACAACTTCCTAATTCATCTGAAAATCAACCAATTTTTGTCTCCACTTTCAAGTTATTTTGCTTCTATTTGGAGACCCCATTAGTACTTGGAGGAAGTTCTTGAAATATAAAGATTACTGTATTCATAACATTTTTTATGAAGTTCAAATTCTACAAATTCTTTCATTAATGTCACAGAATTTATCTCTTGTCATCACTAACGGGAGGGAGAGAGTTTCAAGTGTACAAACACAGAGAAGAGGTAAGTTGTAAATAATAAGAGGGACTTTACAAATAAAATTCATATAGATCTGAGTTTTAGGTATCTAATTCAATACCATGCTTGGAATGACATGATATTCTGATAAATGCACAGCTGTCTCTCTAAAACAACTTCCTAATTCATCTGAAAATCAACCAATTTTTGTCTCCACTTTCAAGTTCTATTTTGCTTCTATTTGGAGACCCCATTAGTACTTGGAGGAAGTTCTTGAAATATAAAGATTACTGTATTCATAACATTTTTTATGAAGTTCAAATTCTACAAATTCTTTCATAAATGTCACAGAATTTATCTCTTGTCATCACTAAAGGGAGGGAGAGAGTTTCAAGTGTACAAACACAGAGAAGAGGTAGGTTGTAAATAATAAGAGGGACTTTACAAATAAAATTCATATAGATCTGAGTTTTAGGTATCTCGATTAACCACAAATCTATGGTAAGTTTTTTATGACCTGAATTTAAGCCTCTTGACTTCTAAACAAGTATTTTGTTATGTAATTTATTCTAAATTATCACTAATGACAATGAAATCTTTGAGTCTTGAAAAAATTGGGAAATTAGAATTCAGTATTCACATTGCCATTTCAGCCTTTCTCTTTACTTCTTTCTGATAGAGGAAAAGGTTTGGCAACTCCTCTGGGCTTGTCTAATGACTGCCTTCTATTGGCATTTAGCCCAGTTAGTCTCATTTTATTTACTTCTGCAGAGCACTCTAGATAGAGTAAGGTTATTTTGGGAACTTTACAATAAATAATTTTTTTTTGTTAAGTGGCTTCAATTATTTCTAAATCAAAGCTTTCCTTTTATAAGTACTTGATAAAAGAAACACATCAGGCCAATTCAAAAGAGGAAAAGCAATGCCAATATAGAAATTTTATGCATGTCTGTGATAAATCAGATAAGATAAAGGGAAGATAATCTCTAGATGGAAAATTTCTGAAGTCAAAATCATTTGCTTTTCTTTCTGATACTGATTCTCATAAATTTTAATAGATCTTTTTTTCTTCCAGTTGAATTAAAGATATCTCAGGAGTTTATATTAAGGACAAAAAGCAAAATAAAACCTGTATATCTCAAACCATCCCCAAGAAAACCACTGTGTGACTTTGTATTAATCTCCCTGAGTTTTATTATATGCTGCCACGATGCTCAAATAAAATCCTGTAGAGTTGGAGAGTTGAAGTGCAGAAATATAAGGTGAAGATAGACATTAACCACCAGCTTCATAACCCAGCACCTACAGGATCTGAAATTAAACACATATACATCCACATCCATGGGCACACATCCATTGAAATTTGTTCTTTTCAAATTTTAAAACTTTCCCTTTCACCAAAGTGATTAATTTTATGTGTCCAAATGTTTACATGAGTTGTAAATATTTAAAATATTTGGGGACAGAAAATATTTTTGAAAATATGGAAATTTCTAGATTTTGCCACAACTAAGCTCTTTTAAAAGAACCTATTTACTCTCTTTTTGGTCTTGCATAAAGATGCAAAACTCGGTAAAGGTAGGAGCACACGTGGACCTTTTATATACCTTGGAATCATAGAAAATAGTTGTTTCCTGTTTTTTTCTGAAATGTTTAGCTCAGAGACATGCTGATTAACAAAAAATCTACATTTAAGACTTTTTAAAAATTTTATTCAAAATATTTTAACATTTATTTGTACATATGTGTGGGGTACTGTATGTTGTTTCAGTACATGCATATACTGCACAATGATTCATTTAGGGTAGATAGCATAATTTTGTACCCATTAGACCTAAGGAAAAATTGGTAAAGAGTTAGATAATTGAATAGATATACATGCACACACTGTAGAATAATTTCAATATACTATTTTTTTAACTGAGTAACTCTGGATCAAGTAATTCCAGAAGGTTTCTGTCTTAATATTTTGGGCATCTGAGGTTAATTATTTTGCAATCAGAGCTATTATAAGGTTTTAAAACTTCACAACTATCATAGTAGTGCATATATCATATAGGTGACATAACTCTGCCGTACATTCCTCAGTATTTCGGTGTAAGAAAACAAAAGAAACTTTAATCCTGTGAAACATATTTTGCTAGTGTGAATTTATGCAAATAGGAGGGGTAGTAAGTAATGGTAAGAGATTGAGACAGTACAAAATATATAAAATGAAGCAAAATTGATATCTAGACCATTTCAGCAATTTTTACTTTAAAACATTACCATTCTGCCTGCAGGGAGGAAAGATATGCTATTTTGAAGGCTTTTCCTTTCTTTCACATTAATTTCTTCTAGGAACAGATTCTGCTCCTCTGACAGAAGCATGGCACTCATTACATACCGCGAGTCATCAAGAGGAGGTTAGGAGAGCGGAAGCCTGTTCCCTGAAGCAATTTGTTTCAGCAAAGCTGCTAGAGCAGAGTTCAGAATTATCTTTAATATGAATGAGAAGCTGGAGCCTCTTGAATAGGCAGATGGAGTTTGTTTTTTTCTCCCCAGATCATAAACTAGTCTGCTTCTTTTTTTGAAATACATTCATCATCTTTGCTGCTATGTTGTTTGACCTTGCTCTAACATTCTTCCCAATTACTCTGTTTAGTTTATCCATTCTGGGTTAGCTAATTGTCTCTGCTTAGTCCTCCTTTTCACACATTTCCATCCCATTCCACATGTAATTTAAGTCCCATTAGCTCCCACTTCATTTAAACCAACATGGGGCTCCTGGGACTAGGTGGGCTGTTGGAAACAGGTGCAACTGGCCAGATGGCTGACTTGCCAGGAGGGCAGAACGAACTAAGCAGGTCCCCCGCCAAATTCAAACTGTCAGGCTGAGACAGCCAAAAGGGCTGGACCTCGATTTAATTGCTATAGTTCTGTTATTGGTTTCCCCTTACAATCCACATGCGTATTCTGAACTAAGCAGGTCCCCCACCAAATTCAAACTGTCAGGCTGAGACAGCCAAAAGGGCTAGACCTCGATTTAATTGCTATAGTTCTGTTATTGGTTTCCCCTTACAATCCACATGCGTATTCTTTTCAGGCTTAAAGCCAACTTTAAGAAACAATCGAGTTGCTTATAAAACATCAAATGTCCACCATTATAAGGTATGATACCAAGATATTGCTTGGTTCTATTCTGAAAGAGAGAGTAAGGCCAGTTCTCGAGATTATTTGGGTGATAACCTTCCTCTGTGAGCAGCTGCTTCCAAGCTGTGTTTACTATTCCTCTAAGACTGTCCCACTGTTTTGAACTTAGAGGGCACCACTCTGAACCTTGGATTGTTTCCTGGTCTATTTTCTCTTTTATTGGCCAGGGATGCAAAACAGAAAACCATGTGGACCGTGCCCACAGCAAATTCATGATATCCACTGTCAATTAAGCTCTGGCCTACTTATTTTTCCACTTATTTTTTCTGGAGTATTATATAAGATACCTTTCAAACACTATCATCAAATTCAGATTCTACCCGCCTCACTTTTTGTAAAAATGGCTGGGCCTCCATTTCCTTGTTATCCACTGGCTACAGATGACTCTATCCCTGACTTTCTTTCACATGCTTATGATATTGTATATTTAATGGACATCATTGCTTTGTAATTTTCAATTCCAGTTATGATTTTTCTTTCAATTCCTGTTTTTCCTGAACTTGAAGCAATGAACACTGTTAAGCCTCTCAACATGGAGATTTTACTTTTCTACTTGGGTTTTTGAAACAGCATATTTTTGGTCTTCATTTAATCCTCTGGCCCCATCTTTTCTTTTTCTTAGAGCATTCTGTACATTAGGTGTTGCTGGAGGCTTTCTTCCACTGTCTGAAGTTATGTCTATTTGATCTTCTGCAATAAACTGGCTCAGCTGCATCTCACAAGGATTTTTATGATGACTATCTATCTCTGGCTCAAATCCCAAATGTTTACCCTAATCACAAGTTTTTATTATACTTGATTTTAGAAGAGGTAGATTTTAGGACCGGTGTCACAATTTTCTTAGTTGTATGAGCTCAAAGACTATTTTTTTTTTATTTGTTTCATATTATCTTGCTAATTTCTCCACCCCCTCCGCTATTTTTTTTTTTTTAGCAATTTTTTTTTTTTTCATTTTAAGTGGCCTCTAGTTCATTTTACTTCAGTTTCGTTGCCATTGCAAATGTTTCATATATCAAAAATGAAATCTTACTATATTAAGTAGCTTGAAGAGTTGTACTTCTTAGGATTAAGTTTATATGAATTAGATTTAGCCAATTAACCATGGAATTTATCTCTGAAGAAAGACAACATGCAGTCAAATTTAGGTACATTTAAATATTAATTTTAACTTTTTATTGCCTATGCAAAGCAATGCAATCTACTTTTACATTATGCCAATAGTGATGATATAACTTCTCAACTGGAAGATTATAAATATCAGCTAGGTTTTTTCAAAACTTATCTCCCTCCCTCAAACAAAAATAGAAATTATGGAGCAAACTGACTTATTTTCTTCAAGTCCACAAATTTATTAGATGTGTTTTTTGCCCCCTGAAGAATCATTTAGAAATGTGTTGTATATCATCCAATAGTTATTTCTAACTTTTTATTTTGAAATAATTATAGATTACAACATGAACTTACAAAGATGGTACAGAGAGGTCCCATGTACTCTACACCCAGTTTCCCCAGTGGTTACATCTTAAGTAATTGTACAGATTGAGCATCCCTAATCTGAAAATCCAAAATCTCAGTTGCTCCAGAATCTGAAACTTTTTCAGCATCAACATGGTGCTCAAAGGAAATGCTCATTGGACACTGGGAGCTTCTAAAGGACCCAGGTTTTTGGTTTATTTTTTCTGTTTTTCAGATTCGGTAGTTTCTGTTTTCTGTCTTTTAATTCTCTGCTTCTTTGCTGTGGTTTTTCCATTCTGCTGTTGACTCATTGAGGTTTTGTTTTGTTTTTTTCAGCTATTGTATTTTTTTAGTTCTCAAAGTTTCACTTGTTTTTTCTTTCTATCTTCTATATTTTTGCTCAGACTTTCTATATCTTTGCTAAGACTTTCTATATTTTTTCATTTGTTTCAAGCATATTTGTAATTACTTATGGAACATTTTTATGATGGCTGCTTTGATATCCTTATCTCATAATTTCAATATCTGTGTCATCTTGGTGTTCACATTTGTTGATTGTCCTTTATCATTCAGTTGGAGATCTTGATTGTTGGTATTATGAGTGATTTTTGATGAAAGGTGGACATTTTGGGTATTATGTTATAAGACTCTGGATCTCATTTTAATCTTAGGTTATAACAGGCCTCTGACATCATTCTGGTAGATGAATGGTGGTATTGCCTTTTTACTGTCAGTGGGTGTAGAAGTCCAGGTTTTCCACTTAGCCTTTGTTGACAACTGGTGATGGGGGAGTGAGTGCTTTTCTTGTTATTGCTAGAAAGGGTGGGAGTTCATACTCCCCACTAAGCTTTTGCTGATACTATCCTGGCTGGGTGGGAAAGAGGTGCATTATTACTGCTCCCCACCTATATTCTGCTGATGTGGCCTTATTACCACTGAGCAGTGGTGAAAAGTTCTGACTCTACTAGGCCTTCTCTGATACCACCTAGTGGGGAAGGGAATGTATTCTTTGTCACAACAGCATGATGGTGTAATAACAGACTCTTTATATGGTTGTATAATATGAATCTTCATTTTTTCCCCCCTCACAGGTAATTCTGAAGAAGAGCAGAGGTTAGAAGTCAAAGAACACATTCTTGAAAATTACAGGGCCGATCCCGTGGTGCACTCGGGAGAGTGCGGCGCTGGGAGCGCAGCAGCTCTCCCGCCGCGCGTTCGGATCCTATATAGGGATGGCTGGTGCACTCACTGGCTGAGCATGGTGCGGCCGGTCTCAAAAAGGACAAAAAAAAAAAAGAAAATTACATGATGTATTATTTTAGTTGTTAATAGGTCACAAGACACCTTTTATATATCAGTCAGTATTGTAGATTATTAAAATGTTGGCTAGTTGAAGGACATGTGTTTTTGTATTTTTTTTTGCTGGCATTGAAATATCTTAAGTAAACACATAGAACTATTTTACCTTTTTTTTTTAGCAATTTTTTTTTTTTTACATTATGCATCTATCATATAATTATATTGTATCTTGTTTGTTCTACAAATATTTCATAGCGTGTGGTACTGATATTAATTTTATATAAGAAACTGTTAACATCCATAACTGGTTGAAGCTAAATGGACTGTAGTTGCCCTCCCGTGAAGACCTTGTCACCATTATCATGGCAAGACTCAGTTTGTTATCCCACATGTCATTCCAGATTACTTTGGAACAAGCATGTTTGTGTTTCTGGGCTTTTATACAAAGGTATGAAAGAAATTTTTCAATATTGCTTTTTGCAACTGTTCAAAAGTCAGACTTTAAGTTCAGAGTTGTCATCAACTGTGCTGCTAAAGCCCAATTTACTGCCCTTCCTAATTTGCTACTTCTCCAGAGATTTGAGCAATGCTGAAACATGAGAATGTTTGTCTTCCAAAGTATTTTTTCTAAATTGCTTAAGAGAGCTGCCAGATTTCCTAGAATTTTTCCTTTCCTGCCTCATTGTAATGCTCCCATATTTTCTCTCTTCATTTTACCTTTGAGAAAGTGAAAGAGCTATGTAGACCACTCTGGGGTTTGGGGCAATGTCCAGCTCAAGTAGTAAAAAGAGTCCCCTCTTTTTGTGCACAATTCATCTCCCGGATACCTTCAACCAATCTCTTTGACCATACTTTGGGGAGGTTTGCAGCTTAACTCTTTCATGTTGACCGTGGGTCAGCCCAGAACTACCCTGTCAGTAGAAGCCTAAGAAACGCATAACAGGAAGTCATTATTGTTATTTGTTACGGTGAAATATATTCCCTCTTCCATTTGTAGATCCACTGTATTCATTTGTAAGCTGTTGTGAGAATTTGTTCATTCATTTTTATTTTCTACCAATACTGGCCTCAAAATAGGCAATTCTTCAAGTTTTAAATAAGAGCCTGAAGTAGTAGTATTGTCTTTGGGTAGTTGATATAATGGATAATTTTATAATGTGCTATAAAATATTTTAAAAAACTAAATATGAAGGACTTTTATAATCAAAATAAAGCTACTTTAATTTTGATAAAAATAGACTTTTCAAAGTCATTTTCTAGTTAGTTTTTCATCTTATACATTTTAAATGTATCACAATTGTTTCTCTGTGCTTCAATTCTGTAAAGGTATCTTTCGGTTCAGTGTTCATTATATTACCATTTGGTAAAATTGCTCATCTTCATCACTTTTAGTCATAGCAGGATAAGAAGTGATAAATTTAAATGGAGACATTGTCATGGCCACACTTTTTTATCATCCTAAGACACCCCATTAATTGCCACAGTGATATCCATTACCTCATAGGGAAAGCAGTTTAATGACCAGAAAAAAAAAATCCATTGAGTTGCCCCATTGATATATTTTAATTCATGGCAGAGAAACATCACTTGAAATCAGGATCTTCAATTGCTTCAAATGAAATTGAATCTGGCACTGTGGGAAGCTAGCACTAACTTAACTCTTCATGAAGGACTGTGAACCCTATTACATGTATCTCATTTAACCCAAACTAAATGTATCTTCAGTGCAATTTCCACTCGGCTGGATTCCCCTTAGTTGATTCCCTGACAAGAGAAGTATGCTGTAGAAAAGTCAGAGTGAAAGGAGGCAGTTGTCTTAACCAAGTGTGGCCAAATATCTTACTTTTGCAAATTTTAATAAGCATATGAGCATTGCTAGAGCTCCTCCTAGAACCTTGGAAGAGGCCTGAACAAGTGAGAGGTCCTGAGATTCCAGCTTCATTAGATTTATCATAAATATGTTTCTGGGGTTACAGTAGTTCACAAAGTAGTTGAACAAATATGTTTTATTTCCCTAAAGCTGACATTTCCAGAGAGACAAGGCATTAATCTTACCAATTTAAAATAAACTTGGTTATATCAAGTTTATCACTTATCATTTGGGCAATTATTCGGTTAAGTTAGCATTTTCCTAGGTTAAGCTCTTGGAAGTGATTATATACTCATATAATCCTGGCATTCAAAGAATATGGATCCAGAATTGTCCTCTATCCTTTCTAGCTTCCACTGAGGGTAGCAACCCAGTTGGTTCCCATTATCATATGTTTATACCGACTGTTGCTGTCCACGGTGTCCGATTTTACTGCATCCATGATCTGAACCTGCTTGGGACCTGGAGGCTCTCTTCAGCCATCTCCAATGCTCTCTCAAATGCTATGGAAACATTTCAGATGCTTCCCTTTATCACAATGAGTGGTACTGACAATAACATATTGGCTGCATTCCCACCCAGCAAAATATTTGCAATTTTGTGAGATTTTGCTAATTATAAATAAATATTCAATTGTATATCCTACTTCGCATTTGTTATTTTGTATTTTTCTTTTTACTTAAATAATCTCTTCCCCAATTACGTGCACTTCAAGCCCTCTTAACCCAACTGTGACTAGAAATACCATCAAATCCTTGAATACAAGCTCCATGAGAGCAGGATTTTTACCTCTTTTGCTCACTACTATGTATCAAAGCCTATCCAAGATCCAATATATAAAAGGCACTCAGTCCATATCTGTGAGATAAATGATGGTCATTGTTTAAACTCAGCATTTCCAAACTTAAAAACCCTAATGTTTTATTCATTCTCATTCAGTAGACTTACTTCATTCAGTTTTCTGTATTACATTTTCCCTACAAATGTCAGGATGCTTACCTGGAAAAATTGCAAAAAATCTTTTTTTCTAGTAATTTAAAAAGGATTTATTTTCTGCAGTAGTGAATGATTCAGTTTATAAAACGTGCAAACAAAAAATTCAGAAAAGAACAAGGTGAAGGTGAGAAAAAAAACTAAAGACAAAACAAGAGAGATATTCTGAGTTAAGAAAAAAGAGAAGAAAGGACAAGAGTTGAATGGAAAGATAGCTTAATTCAATTTTCCTTTTCACCTTAAGAGAAACTGAAAGAGAATGTAAAAAACCAGTTCTCACGTTTATTCAAATAGCCAATCTATGTTATATTCTACAGACAGTTGTTTGAAAACCATCATCCTCATCTTTAAATAATATTTACTGGGTGAAAAAAGCACCCTGAGGGATAAACAGTTAAAATGAAAGGCTAGCTCTTTTTACACAGAGGTGAAAAGAAGCACCGACCATATGTTTTAAAACTAAAATACTGATTTATTTTCATCCAGGAGCTGCTTTCCCCCAGGTTGCATGTGCCTTCCTGAAGTGAGAAGTATAACAAGCGGTGTCCCATGTGAGGAGAACTTCGACTCCATGGATCAGAGACTGACCTGCCAAAGCCTTGGAAAGGAGAAAGATGTCCAACATTTACTCATCCTGATATGACCAAACTGCCCTGGCACCACCTGCCCCAGTGATATGTTAATTGGAGAAGGAGCTTATGCTAACCCTCAGGCTAAAGCCCAGATTATAGATTAAAAGTATTGTTTCTTGAGAGAAGAACCCCCCTGGAGAGACCCAAGACCCGTGGTGACCATGCACTCGGAGGCACCAGCGTGACCAAGCAGGTAGACCTTGTCACCACCGGAGCTCATCTCTAGTCCGGATGAGTGGACTAGATGCCAACCAGAGAGGAGCCCCCAAAGAGGCCCAAGACTGATGGCAATGATGCACCCAAAGGCACCAGCGCAACCAAGTAAGTAGGCCTCACCACCACCAGAACCCCCCCAACCCGGGCAAGCAGGTGCTGACCAGAGAGGCCCGAACCTTCTGCCCACAGGCACTGAGCGAGCCATGCCAAATTGGCAGTCCCAGCAGAATTCTAGCCAGACAGTGTCAAACCAGTGGACCATGAAATCCCTTGCCACAATGACTAAACACCAAAGGAAAGATACGAGAAATATGAAAAGTCAAGAAAGCATACCACCAAAGGATAATAACTCTCAAGCTCTAGATCCTATAGAACAAGAAGCCCTTGAAGTGTCTGACAAAGAATTTCGAGTGATAATTCTAAGGAAATTAAAGAGATACAAGAAAACTCAGCTAGACAACACGATGAAATGAAGAAAAGTATACAGGACCTGAAAGAAGAAATGTACAAGGAAATCAATGCCCTGAAAAACAATGTAGCAGAGCTTGCCAAGCTGAAGAATTCATTCAATGAAATAAAAAACACAACAAAAAGTTTAACCAGCAGGCTTGCAGAAGCAGAAGAAAGAACTTCTGACCTTGAAGATGGGCTGTTTGAAATAACACAGGCAGACAAAAAAAAAAAAAAAGAAAGAAAAAGAAAAAAGAATTAAAAGCATTGAAGAAAATCTAAGACAGATATCAGACAACCGTAAGTGCTCAAATATCCGAGTCATGGGTATTTTAGAAGGGGAGGGAAAAGAAGATTGCATTGAAAACATATTTAACAAAATAGTGGCAGAAAACTTCCCAGATATAGGAAAAGACACAGATCTTCAGATTCAGGAAGCTCAAAGATCCCCGAATGTATTCAACTCAACAAGGTCTTCTCCAAGAATTGTTATAGTCAAATTGGCAAAACTCAAAGACAAAGAGAGAATCTTAAAAGCTGCAAGAGAGAAGCATCAAGTCACCTGTAAGGAAGCCCTAATCAGACTTTAAATCACAAACCCTAAAAGCCAGAAAGCAATGGGATGATACATTCAAAATACTAAAAGACAGAGATTGCAAACCAAGAATACCCCACAAGGCTATCCTTCCAAAATGAAGGGCAAATAGTATATTTCTCAGACCAACAAAAACTGTGGGAGTTCACTACCACATGACCATTTTTGCAAGAAATTCTCAAGGGAGTACTGGGTTTGGCACCTGAAAAATAACTACCACTGCCATGAAAACTCAAGAAAAATCAAAACCCACTAGTGAAATAAAAATGCTAACAATGAAGAGAAAAAAAGTTTATCTACAAACCAAGAAACCAACAAATACAGAAGACAAACAGTAAATCAGAAAGACAGGAACAAAAGACACTTAAGACATCCAAACAAAAATCACTAAAATGATAGGAGTAAATCAACACTTTTCAATAACAGCTCTTAATGTAAAAGGATTAAATTCCCCACTCAAAAGACACAGACTAACTGACTAGATTAAAAAGGAGGACCCACCTATATGCTGCCTTCAAGAGACTCACCTCACCTATAAAGACACACACAAACTAAGGGTGAAAGGATGGAAAAAGATTCACCATGCAAACAGAAATGAAAAATTAGCTGGAGTAGCTATTCTTATATCTGATAAAAACAGACATTGAACTAAAAACCATAAAAAGAGATAAAGAGGGCCACTACATAATGATAAAAGGATTGATCCATCTAGGAGACATAACAATCATAAATATATATGCACCCAATGTCAGAACAGCCAGATCTATAAAGCAAACTCTATTAGACCTAAAGAAGGAGATAGACACTACTACCATAATAGCAGGGGACCTGAAAAACCCCCAAAATGATACAAAACATCAATGAATCAAAAAGTTGGGTTTCTTAAAAGAAAAATAAAATTGACAAACCATTAGCACACCTAACTAAAAAAGAATAGAGAAGACCCAGATAACAAAAATTAGAAATTAAAAAGGACATATACAACTGATACCTCAGAAATACAAGAAATCATTAGTGACTACTATAAACAACTATAAGCCAACAAATTTGAAAATCTGGAGGAAATGGATAAATTTCTGTACACACACAAACTACCAAAACTGAGCCAAGATGATGTAGAAAATCTGAACAGATCATTAACAATAAAAGAGATTAAGGCTGTTATCAGAAGGCTCCAAACAAAAAAAAGCCCAGGACCAGATAGGTTCACAGCAGAATTCTATCAAACATTCAGAGAGGAATTGACACCAATTCTCTACAAACTATTCCAAAAGATTAAAACAGGCAATTCTCCCAAACTCATTCTATGAAGCAAACATCACCCTGATACTGAAACCAGATAAAGATACAGTAAAGAAAGAAAACTACAGGCCAATATATTTGATGAATATAGATGCAAAATCCTCAATAAAATACTAGCTAACAGAATACAGCAACACGTACACAAAATTATACCCCATGATCAATTAGGATTTATCCCAGGGATGCAAGTTTGGTTCAACATACGCCAATCAATAAATGTGATACAACGCATCTATAAAATCAAACACAGGGACCATATGGTAATCTGTACAGCTGTAGAAAGAGCATTAGACAAAATTCAACACCCATTCATGATAAAGACTCTTTATAAGTTAGGTATAGATGGAAAGTATCTCAACACAATTAAAGCCATATATGATAAACCCACTGCCAATATCATCCCAAAAGCTTAAGAACAGGAACTAGACAAGGATGCCCACTCTCACCACTCCTATTCTACATAGTGTTGGAATTAATAGCCAGAACAATCAGAAAAGAGAAGGTAATAAAGGGCATCCATATTGGAAAAGATGAAGTAAAACTGTCTCTGTTTGCAGATGGCATGATCCTATATATTGAACAGCCTAAAGCCTCTACAAAAGAACTCTTGGAGTTGATGAATTATTTCAGCAAAGTCGCAGTATACAAAGTCAACACACAAAAATCAGTTGCATTTCTATTCTCCAATAGTGAACATGCAGAAAGAGAAATCAAGAAAGCTAGCACATTTACAATAGCCACCAAAAAAATAAAATACTTAGGAATAGAGTTAACCAAGGATGTGAAAAATCTCTATCATGAAAACTACATACCACTGTTGAGAGAAATTAAAGAGGACACAAGAAGATGGAACGATATCCCATGTTCTTGGATTGGAAAAATCAACATTGTGAAAATTGTTCACACTACCCTAAGTGATATGCAAATTCAATGCAATCCCCATCAAAATTCCAATGACATATTTCTCAGAAATGGAGAAAACTGCCCAGACATTTATATGGCATTACAAAAGACCACACATAACCAAAGAAATTCTGAGCAAAAAATATAAAGCTGGAGGCATAACACTACCTGACTTTAAACTATACTACGAAGCTATAATGACCAAAACAGCATGGTACTGGCATAAAAACAGACACACTGATCAATGGAATAGAATAGATAACCCAGAAATCAACCCACACACCTACAGCCACCTGATCTTTGACAAAGGCACCAAGCCTATACACTGGGGAAGAGAGTGCCTCTTCAGCAAATGGTGCTGGGATAACTGGATATCCATACGCAGGAGAATGAAACTAGACCCGTACCTCTCACCGTATACCAAAATGAACTCAAAATGGATTAAAGAATTAAATATACACCCTTAAACAATAAAACTTCTTAAAGAAAACATAGGAGAAACACTTCACGAAGTGGGACTGGGCACAGACTTCATGAATATGACTCAAAAAGCATGGGCAATCAAAGGAAAAATAAACATATGGGATTACATCAAACTAAAAAGCTTCTCCACAGCAAAAGAAACAATTAACAGAGTTAAAAGATAACCAACACAGTGGGGAAAATATTTGCAAAATATACATCTGACAAAGGACTAATATCCAGAACATAGAAGGAACTGAAACAACTTTACAACAAAAAAAATAGTAACCCAATTAAAAAATGAGCAAAGGAGGTAAATAGGCATTTCTTAAAGGAAGATATACGAATGGCCAAGGTTCACATGAAAAAATGCTCAACGTCACTCAGCATTCAGGAAATGCAAATCATAACCACACTGATATACCATGTCATCCCAGTTAAGATGGCTAATATCCAAAATACTGTGAATGATAAATGCTGGTGAGGTTGCAGAGAAAAAGGAACTCTCATACACTGTTGGTGGGACTGCCAAATGGTGGGACTGTCAAATGGTGCAGCCTCTATGGGCAATGGAATGGAAGTTCCTTAAACAATTACTGATAGATCTACCATATGACCCAGCTATCCCACTCCCGGGAATATACCCAGAGGAACAGAAATCGTCAAGTGAAAGGTAAACTTGTTCCCCAATGTTCACTGCAGCACTCTTTACAATAGCTAAGAGTTGGAACCAGCCCAAACGTCCATCATCAGATGAGTGGATATGGGAAATGTGGTATATCTACACAGTGGAATACTACTCTGCTATAAAAAAGAATGAAATACTGCCATTTACAACAACATGGATGGACCTAGAGAAAATGATATTAAGTGAAACGAGTCAGGCACTGAAAGAGTTATTTGTGGGAGCTAAAAATAAATAAATAAATACACAAATAAACTGGGGGTGGGAACGGAAGAAGACACAACAATCACAATTCCTTAAAGTTTTTACAACAAGTGAACAGAGGTGAGGTTGTTGGGAGGGAGGGGGGAGAGGGTGGGGGGACGGAGGTTTCGGTAATGGGCCACAATAATCAACCACATTGTATGTTGATAAAATAAAATTTAATTAAAAAAAATTAAAATAAATAAATAAATAAAACTGAAATACTAAGTGAGGCTGTGAGGCCTGAGCAGCCAGGCCGCAGACACTAGTTGCTGAGCCTGAGCTCAATAGACAAGACTCAACAAACAATGGGCATTTAAAACTTGGGGCCACTGATATTAAAATATTATAACTTAGATTTTTAAGCTTTAGAAAATAACTCCCATTTGTCCAACTCTAACTTCAGATCATGCCTTTGAATGTTTTTTGTTGTTGTTGTATTAGTGATAATAACAGATACAAATTCACACAAATAACAAAAATGAAGATTTAAAATTTCAAAAAGAAACCATTTTAAAAAAATTTGCTAGAGTAAATTGGTTCATTACCTTCATCCCGAGAAATCTTTGATGTTACACTGAACTTTAGTATATCTCTTTCTTGGTACTAAAAGAGTTTTGTCTGTATTGCTTAAGTAAACTATTACCTATCTTTGTGCTTTTAGGAACATTCACAGAAAGAGAACCCTTTCTCCCCAAGTTCCTTTTTCTCTTAAATTTCATATATATACACACACACACACAAACATGAAATACATAAATAGATACACATGCATTTATCTATACTTATATAAATTCAAATATATCTATTTTTATATATCTGTATGTTTAATAGCCTCTATGAAGGTCAGGTTTGTTTAATCTTATAATTTTTATAATTTTTCTAAATGTATAGTATGTTTCTAATGATTTATTTTGGTTTTGGGATAGTTTATTTAACTCATTTATAATCAGCAATACCTTAAATCTTTGGTTATGCAATGGCAGAAATCAACCTTAATTGTACAAAAAACCTAAACAGAGAAGCATTCTAATCATGAGATATTGGGAATTCCATGGGTTGGCTGTTTCTGTTTCAATAAAATGCAGCTTAATAAAATGGAGATAACACTATCTACAGCTACAAGGTCTCAAGTATAAATTAGGTAATGTCAAGGAAACGTATTTGGAATTCTTTGAGAATAAGGCTGTATAACATTTGAGACATTATTATTGATGATTAAGCTATAGTGCTAACTTTACTGAGTATCTGCTACATTCTCAAGACACAGTGTGCTCAGTTCTTACAGACATCCTCTATTTACTCTCCAGGTCTCTAAATTTAGGCGCTATTATTGGCCCTCATTTACTGATAAATAATTGAAGCTGAGATAGTTAAAATAATTTGTCCAAGGATACAATGCAAATAAGATTTATATCAGTAATTGAAACCTGGTTAATCTACTTTCAGACGATAATTTCTTAAGTGTTAAACAAATTTTTCTCAACTTAGGATACACAAATGAATCCAATTATCTCGGTAGTCAAGTTAGTATCTTAATGTGTATTAGACAAATATAACACATTTAACCCATGATTTCATAGATATGATTTTTGAGACTGATGCTATAATAGAGTTTTTATTTTTAAAAATAAATTAATTTAAATATAAATATTAACTAATACTAAAGCTCATAACCAGATATGGTAAAATCAGGAAAGAGGTATGTCATTGATTGAGTTTGGGGAAATTCTATAGTGACCTATTGTACTTGTCTAGTCAGAAGCATAGTTAGTGAGTTATATTCAGGACAGTTACTAGGAGAGATTGGTGAATTTATTTTCATACCTACAGTATTCCAGTAATTCCTTATTAATGCCATGTCCTCATGATACTCTTGAGTTACCAAGGTACCATCATCTATGTATTTGGAGTTCATCTCATCTCTCCAAACTTATCTGACCTATCTCATGCCTTTAATTCCATGCTACCTGGGAAACAACCTAACACATTTTTTCTATAGTTTAATTTTTTTGTAACAGTAACATTTATCACTTAAACCATAGAAATGAATAATCACAGTTATTGAATAGATTGTGTCACAGCCAGAATGCTATTTCCAGGTAGGGAGGCTGGATCTTTTTTATGTTCCTTAAATCATAGCAGGTAATTGTGATGTCAAACTGGTTGTGAAGGTGATTCTCTTTTCATTACCAAGAGGAGTCATACCATTTTGAAATATATATTTGTTTTATCTCATGACAAAGAAATTTTTTCCAATTAAGTAGGAAATTAGGAAATGAAAGTTTCATGACAACTTCTACAATTATTTAATTTCAAGCCTCGTCAGTAACTGTGAAGGGTTATTGAGCATCAGTTGTGTACCAGCCTCTATTTTAGGCACTGAGGATATACAGAATGCACACACAGTCCCTACTTTTAGATATTTTATTGAGTGTATGTGTGTGTGTGTGTGTATGTTCTGGGATGAGATGGAGTGGGAGTAACAACCAAGGCCAGGGGAGAGACAAAAAAATACAAATAAATAGATGATTATATTGCAGCACAATAATCTGTATGGTAACATGCTTGGAGTGTCTCTTCCTATAGGAAAGAGGCATTATCTGACCCAGGCTGAAATGCTTAGAAAAGCCTTCCTGCAGAAGGAATGCTCTAAGCTGAGTATTAAAAGAAAAGTAAGGATCAGCCAAGCAAATAAGAAAAAAAGAATATTCAGGGCAGAAGGAAAAGAATGGGTAAAGGCATGGAAGACAAAGGAAAGAGCAAATAAGTCAGTGTGGTAAAGATTATCTTGTACTGGGATTTAAACCCACACTCCTTTCTCTGTGGTATGTTATGCTATATGCTCCTTACAAGCTACAGCCCCAGAGTGTGTAGATGTGTTTAGAAAATGTACCCCTTGACACAGAAGCTAATGATCATTAACATAAAACTGATGAAACTAACTACTGCATTTAGTTACAGACTCACTATTTAGAATCCCTAAGTCCCTTAGAAAGATTCTAATTTAAAATGTAATGAATGTAATATAAGGTAAAATCCACATGAATTTATTTATTCATTTGTTTAACAAATATTCACTAAAGACCTATTATGTGTTAGGAATTGTGCTGGTGCAGAAATACAGTCATGAGAAAACTCCCACCTCTGCATCTGAACACATGACAATATTATAAGACAAAGGGTCTGCCTTGAGTCTGACACACAAGAGACAAAGAGCAAAAATGGTTCAGTGTAATCCTGGCCTTAATTATAGCAATGGGCTACCTTGGTTTCTATCACAGATGTCCTGTGGTCTGCTCAGCAGTCTTAATTCACCCTATGTCTTAACCCTATGGTTAAGGTGAGCACTTACCACTTTCGATAAGACTTTCTCATAAAATTTTTCAGTATTTTTATTTTGATTCTTGCTCATTATAAAAACTCGCTGACAGTAATTTGCTTTTCCATCTGAGAATAAAACAAACAAAGAAACTGAATCTCTTGTCTGTTTTAATCCCTATTTTTAGCTAATAATACTGTATTATGTCTGATCAACTAGGCACTGTGGTTTAGTTCTTATGACTGTTCTCTGAGGCCTCATCACCACAGTAGGAACTGACACAGGCCAGTCTGAGGATCAAACATCCAGTCTGAGGGAGGCAGCAAAAGGGGCAGTTAGTCTTCTTATCAGTCAGCCTCTGTCTTATCTTATATTAATTCCACTAGGCAATTTATTATGGACATTTATGACTGTTCTCTGAGGCCTCATCACCACAGTAGGAACTGACACAGGCCAGTCTGAGGATCAAACATCCAGTCTGAGGGAGGCAGCAAAAGGGACAGTTAGTCTTCATGCCTTATCAGTCAGCCTCTGTCTTATCTTATATTAATTCCACTAGGCAATTTATTATGGACATTCACAGAAAGAAAATAAAATAGCACAATAAACCCCCATGTACTCGGAGATCATTACTGATAAATATATTAGTGTGTATCCTTAAACTATTTCTTTTTTAAAAACATAAAAACATAACCTCAAAACTAGTAATTACTTAAACATTTACAATACCTCTTTAACATCATTAGATATTTACTTAATGCTCAAATTTCAAATTTCCTCATATATATTATTTTTCTTAAACATTTATTTGAATCAGGATCAAAATAAGGCTACACATTGAGATTGGTTGATATGGCATTTGGGTCTTTTTTAATCTATAAGGATCCGTTTCAATTTTATTTTCTCACTTGCAATTTAAAAGTTGGCGGGGGGGAACCTGCTCATTACTTCCCTGTTGTGTCTTTGACATGTTCATCGAGTGTCTGTATTTCCATTAAATTAGCATTTAGATCTAAGGGCTTCCTGAAAATCAAGTTTCTCTTTTATTTTATTTTTTGAAAGATTAGGCAATATGCTATATCAAGAGACATATAAAGTCTAGTCATCTGTATTTTTTATGTTAGCAGCTATAGATGCTTGGATTCTGAGTCACTTTTAGATAAATCAACCTATACTTTTAACTGTCTTTCAAGGAAATTGTATGTTCTTCACATCCCCACTAACTGAGCTTAGGAAAAGAATAAATTTATGTCCTATTTCTTTTTTTTCCACAAAGAAAGATAGAGATAGAAATAGAGATAACGAGAAAGAGGAGGAAGGGAGAGAAAGAGAAAGGGAGAAAGATCAATTAAAAGAAATAACCACTCTTAGAAATCTTACAATTTATCAGTA
>NW_007727289.1:440801-441347 GCF_000696425.1 Galeopterus variegatus | reverse complement strand
TAAAATGCTAGGAATAAATCAACACTTTTCAATAACAACTCTTAATGTACAAGATTTTTTTGTTTGTTTGTATTTTTGTCCTTTTTGAGACTGGCGCTCAGCCAGTGAGTGCACCGGTCATCCCTATATAGGATCCGAACCCGCGGTGGGAACGCTGCTGCGCTCCCAGCGCTGAAATCTCCCGAGTGCACCATGGGCTCGGCCCAACAACTCTTAATGTAAAAGGCTTAAATTCCCCAATCAAANTAATCATATACAGTGTATATTGACAAAATAAAAATTTAACAAAAAAATAAATAAATAAAAATAAAATAAATAAATAAATAAATAAATAAATAAATAAATAAATAAATAAATAAAAGAAGTACAGTTCAGTAGCCAAAAATAATTAAAAAGCAATCCCATTTCTTCCCTGTGTCTCCTGAAGGACAGTGAAAAACACAGGAGCACATACATGCTTTACACCCTCAGCCCCTCAACTCCTATCCCCCACATCCTTCTCTTTCCCCTGCCTGTGCTGCTTATTTTTCTCTTTTTCTCCAAAAC
>NW_007727289.1:439489-440576 GCF_000696425.1 Galeopterus variegatus | reverse complement strand
ATTTTGTATTTTATCCGTTTTAGACTCATGTCTGAAATAAAGATGTGTTTTTCAATGAATGTTTTGTAATCACCATTAGCCATTTCCCCCATTTTAATGTCTCTGAAAAAAAATAAATAAATAAATAAATAAAGTAGTAGTACTATATCTTTAAAATGTTTAAATAGACAATTCAAAAAGTAGGTATTGACAGTATCTAAACTGTATCCTAAAAGAGTTATCTGCAGCTACGTGACTGCTAAGTAGATAACCATTTTTGACAACAGCCATTCATATACAAAAAATGCCCTATTCTTTTGTACCATCCTTGCAGATTGTTTTGATTTGGTGAGGACATATGACAGTTGGAGAGATTATGGTGGAGAAGAAGATCAAGGTAGCAGAGTTTTAAAAGCCTTATGTTATAGCGACAGTGATGACGAAGGGTTTTTGAACACTCCCATGAAATGGAGTCCAGCTTAATACAACATCATTTTAGATTTGGGTTGGTATTTTAGCAAGACTATACAGGCTTACAGACACTTGGCATTTTTCCATCTGTGAATTTATTTTGTGGATGTTTTGGTTTTGGATTTAAAGTAATTGACATTATCATTAGAACTATTTCTAGATCTCAAGGTGTTCTAGCTAGACTTATGGCATTGAAACTAAAACTAGAGATACAATTTTCTAGTTTTTCTTTACCCTGAAACATTGGTCCCAGTATTGTCAGAGATGTTTATTTTCCACTGAAAAGAATAAAGAAGCATTGTAACATAGTGTGAACAGCATGGACTCCAGCTAAATTACCTGGGTTTGAATCCCAGATGTGTGTCCTGGATAAGTTCCTTGATTCTTTGTCCCTTAGTTTCCTTATTCATGAAATAGGAGTAAAGCAGTACTTTATTTCACAGGCTTTTTGTGAAGATTAAATGAATTAGTATTTGTAATGAACTTAGGACAGTGCCTGGCACATAGTAAGTACTGTGTAAATATTAGCTATTATCAATTACTCCTTTGGTTAGCTCTGCTTAATCAGTCCCTTTTTTGTGTACTTTATGTCTGGGGAAGAGCTTTTTTTTTTTTTTTTTTTTTTTTTTTTTTTTCC
>NW_007727289.1:433881-438994 GCF_000696425.1 Galeopterus variegatus | reverse complement strand
GTGTTTGGGGTCCGAACCCTCGGGCGGGAGTGCCGCTGCGCTTCCCAAGCGGCGCACTATCCAGTGCGCCACTGGGCCGGCCCGGGAAGAGCTTTTTTAAATTCTATTTGTGTCCAGTTTTTAAGCTCCTAAGTTTTCTTTTTCTTTTTTTCTTTTTTAAGAAACATTACATGAATAAAAACCTCTTAAATTGTTGTTCTCTTATTCTTCAATCAAGTATCAGTCCTGAATATAGAGAAACTTCCCTATCTTGGAAGTAGATGTCTTTTTTAAGCAGTGGGGTATAGTTTATGTGTATTAACAATTTTTGTTTCCATTGACTACAGGATAGTAAAAACAAATTTAGATTGGAGTAGATGTACCATAACTTCTTTTCCAACTCTTTTAGAAAAGCCAAAGTAGACATGCAACAAAGGAAACTTATTTTTACATCTGTGCAATGTACATATGAGGAATCAGGAAGTGATTGGGACTAAATTATTGTGTTGATAATATCCAGCAGTATAGTTGTATAGCTTACTTTTGTTTTGGAAGGTTAGGTAGCCTGAATGAAAGCTGAATACTAGGTTTCTAAACCATACAGGAATTAAAAAAAACAAAAAACCACCAATTTAATGGATGTGAGGAAATATGTACTGAACCTTTCCTCAAAGTTTATGCATGATTTTTGCACCAGGTTTATAGCTTTGACCTCAAAAAAATCTCCCCTACCTCTCCACCCCCATTAAGCTTATGGAAAGAGTTTTCAAGAATTATTTTGTTTTTAAACCTTGGACTATAAGCCTTAAATTGTTTGGAATTTGATTCGATATTAGGATATAATTATAATATTTTAGAGCTGGATGAGAACTTAAATTGATCATGTGATCTAAAACCGCAAAAAATTGCAGTTAAGGATAGAAGCCTTAAATTGTTTGGAATTTGATTCGATATTAGGATATAATTATAATATTTTAGAGCTGAATGAGAACTTAAATTGATCATGTGATCTAAAACCGCAAAAAATTGCAGTTAAGGATAGTTAGTCCAGGTGGGTTAAGTGACTTTCTTTAATTCACAGAGCTAATTCTTGGCAAATTTGGGACTTACTTATGGTTTTTTACTCTTATTGAGAGTATTTTTTTAATACTCTGTCCAAATGGCTCTTGTTTTATAGCTTTCCAAGAATGTCAGCATTTAATTTAGCAAGTTTATTTAGAAAAGTAGAGTTGTTAACCAAGTAAGTAATTAAATCATACACCTAATTCCTGGGGGGGGGAGGAGAAGGCATCCGAAAGTGTTTTTGCTGTGGTAAACTGCAGTATGAATACATTATATGTAGAAAATGTAAAGTATTTTTAGAACAGTGGCTCTTCCTACTTTCTTTTTTGTATGTGAATAAATTTGGAAACCCTCCAGCAGTTTTGATATCCATGGTTGTTTTCCTACAGAGCCCTATGACTTTTACTGTATCTTTAAGTCCTTGCTTTCCATTTTAGAATCTTTTTGGTTTCTACCATATCCAAATAGTCATATAGTTCCCTTTTTATTATTACAAAAGTTATTGAAATTTTTTTTGTTATGTTTGCAAATTAGACTTATTGGGAAGTGGAGTTGGGACTTTTCAGTAGAGGGCCCATCTTTGCCAGTTTTCTTCTGATAAACCAAAATTCCAGTTTGCCTATGTTCATGATGTCCTTTTGACTTTTATACATTTGCATGACTTTTAAAAAATCTGTCTCCAGCAGATTAGTATGTCAAATCTTGCGTAGACTATTAAATTATCATTTTGTGTTGGGATTTTGTTTTTATAAATGTTTTAATATTTTTACACCAAGAGAAAATTTCCCAAGGCTACAGTCTTGACTATAATATAATCCATTGAACTATCTTTTTTTTTTTTTTTTAAATTTTTTAAAAGATGACCGGTACGGGGATCTCAACCCTTGGCTTGGTGTTTTCAGCACCGCGCTCAGCCAGTGAGCCAATCGGCCCTCCCTATATAGGATCCGAACCCGTGGCCTTGGTGTTATCAGCACCGCACTCTCCCAAGTGAGCCACAGGCCGGCCCTCCTTTGAACTGTCTTAAATGGCTAAGATTTTTTTTTTTTGTCAGATATGTTATTTTTTTATGCTATGTTGCTTAAATAAGAGAGATGTTTGAATATTATTCCCTTTCATTTTAGTTTGACCACATTATGTTTTTAGCTATTCAGTTGGGAAGATACTTGGAAGACTGACAGATACCTAAAGTTGAAAAGCAGAAATTTGTTATGTTTTTGAATATCTGGAGATTGTCACTTCTTGGTAAAATACTTTTTCTTTCTTTCTTTTTTTTTTTTTTTGTCTTTTGTCTTTTTCCGTGTCCGGCAACGGATCGCAACCCTCAGTGTTGCCCCCGTACCGGACCGGGGACCGGCAACGGGATCGCAACCCTCGGTGTTGCTCCCGCGCCTCGCTCAGCCAGTGAGCGGGAACCGGTCTGTATGTGGGATCCGAACCCTCGGGCGGGAGCGCCACCACGCTTCCCAAGCGGCGCACTATCCAGTGCGCCACCGGGCCGGCCCCTTGGTAAAATACTTTTTCATTTGCTTGCTTTCTCTGGAGCTAAAAAATTATTTTTTCAAAAATGATCATATAGTGCTAACTATAGTATCTTTTCTGATTACTATTCATCAGATTTTTACGTACATCTAATTGGGAACTTTATTAAATGGATGTGAGCAAATATCAGAGAAACCAAAGTAGGAATTCATATTCAGACACATAACATCCTACGTGAAAATTCTTATGTAACTTGTCTGTATTTTCTGTAATACTGATATTTTTCCAAAGCCTATCTTAGTCCTTACCTTTAAGTGACTACTTGTTATTTGGCCTTTGCCAGATATATAATGCATTACTTATTCAGAAACAACTCTAATTATTACTATTCTCATTCAGTTTTTTAAAGGATTACATGAGAAACAAGCAAACAAAAAGCAAAAAAAAAAAAAGGCTTCTGAACATTCAAAATAGATATAAAGTTCAGGCACTAAAAGCCTATACTTTATTTATGAGTTTCTCAGAACTGTCACTTTAGTTTACTTTTATGCTCACAGCATATTAGAAAGAACATTTAAAAGGCAGAAGGGGATGGGACAGAGGGGAAAAGGTTTGTGAGAAACAGGCACTCCAACAACAGCAAGAAGTGACAAGGACACCCCAATACAGAGGAAAGAGTCAGAAAAGTTAAAAAGCAGCTATTAGAAATTTTAAAACAGAGCAGTGTTGTGTAGCAATGTCAAATAGAATTAAACATCTCTACACATCTCAATAATTCCTAAGTACCATTATTAATATCCACATGATGATCCCAATGAGCTTGTCTTTACTATTTTCTCTGTTTAAGAAAGCAAGGAATGGGCCAGCCTGTGGCTTACTTGGGAGAGTGTGGTGCTGATAACACCAAGGCCACAGGTTTGGATCTCTATATAGGGATGGCCAGTTAGCTCACTTGGGAGAGCATGGTGCTGATGACACCAAGGGAAGCGTTAAGATCCCCCTACCGGTCATCTTTATTTATTTATTTATTTATTTATTTATTTATTTATTTATTTATTTTGTGACTGGTAAGGGGATCGTAACCCCAGCGTTAAGATCCCCCTACCGGTCATCTTTATTTATTTATTTATTTATTTATTTATTTATTTTGTGACTGGTAAGGGGATCGTAACCCCTGGCATGGTGTCACCTGCACTGCGCTCAGCCAGTGAGAGCACTGGCCATCCCTATATAGGATCCGAACCTGTGGCCTCGGCGCTCCCAGCACCACTGCGCTCCCAGCGCCGCACTCTCCCGAGTGAGCCACAGGGTCGGCCCACCAGTCATTTTTTTAAAAGAAAGAAAGAAAGGAAAAGTTCTGCATGAGGGAGCAAGTTATTGCAGCATTGTTTATACTGGCGAAAATAAAGGAAACAACCTAAGTGTCCATCAGTAGGGGAATAGATAAACTGTGGTTCATTCACTAATGGAATAATATTTAGCAGTTAAGATGAAGAAATCAGATCTGTATCAACTTTGCTAACTGTCAAAAAGCATATTGATGACTGAAAAAGCAAGCCACCAAAGGATATATTTAGTTTTATGACCATGTAAAATTTAAAAGCACACAAAACAATAATATATACTTATGGATGTGTATTTCATGTAGTAGAAATTTTAAAAATGCACTAGCTTCAGACTGTTGATTACGTCAGGAGGTGGGAAAAGGATAGAAGATGGGGCTTTAGGGTCAAGATGGCGGAATAGACGGTCCCTAGTGTCACTCTCTCCCACAAATCAACTGATTTAAACTATAAAAACATAACATCAAGTGCATATGGAACGGGAGATGTCCAGCGGGGAAGGCAGAAGCTCCACAAAGACCACATGCCTTGCGGGGCCGCCGTCACACAATCTGGCAGATAGGCTTCACCACCGCCACCCGGCTCCATCCCAAGCCCGGCCTAGCACGCACAGAGCAGGGAGACAACCTGCAGGGTAAGGGGAAGCTCTGCAGAGATCACATGCTCTGTGGTGCCTTGGTGCTTCCCAGCACAGGACAGGGAGAAGTCCAGCACGGGAGGTGGAAGCTCAGCAGAGACCACACACCCTGCAGTATGCCCTGTGACCCAGCAGCCTGGCAGAGTGCAAGCTGACCAGAGAGGTGGCTCCCCAGAGAGGCCCAAGACCGGAGGCAACCACACACGCAAGGCACTAGTGGCCAACTGAGCAGTCACTGAGGTAGCCATACCAAATTGGCAGCCACAGCAACATCTTAGTCAGTCAATAGTGTCAAACCTGTGGAGTGTGAAACCCCCTGCCACAATGAATAAACATCAAAGAAAAGATACGAGAAATACGAAAAATCAAGAAAGTACACCACCAAAGGATAATAACTCTCAAGCTCTAGATCCTATAGAACAAGAAGCCCTTGAAATGACTGACAAGGAATTTCGAGTGATAATTCTAAGGAAACTGAATGAGATACAAGAAAACTCAGCTAGACATCATGATGAAACAAGTTAAAGTATACAGGACTTGAAAGAAGAAATGTGCAGGGAAATCAACGTCCTGAAAAAAATGTAGCAGAACTTGCCAAACTGAAGAAGTT